>NW_027047689.1:0-13348 GCF_025399875.1 Dalotia coriaria
TTAACGATCTAAAATGCTTGAAAATCTTATTTTGCAAAACAGCACGGAGCTTTAATCTGCGTTTTAACCCCAAAAAAACAAAAAAAGACGAATTTTTATTATTCGGTTTTATTAATATTGCCTATTTAAAAGTTTTCCCATTAAAAAGCTTGAAAATGCTTTTTTAGCAAAAAAACACGTTTTGAGCTTTAATCTGCGTTTTAACGCGTAAAAAACATAAAAAAGACAATTTTATTATTCGTTTTTTTTAATTTGGGTTCTATTTAAACGATTTCAACGATCTAAAATGCTTGAAAATGTTTTTTTAGCAAAACAGCACTTTTTAGCTTTTAAACTGCGTTTTAACGCGTAAAAACATAAAACGACGAATTTTTATTATTCGTTTTTATTAATATTGCGTCTATTTGAATGCCGATCTAAAAAGCTTTAAAATGTTATTTTGCAAAACAGCTTTTGGGGATTTCACGATCTAAAATGCTTGAAAATGTTATTTTGCAAAACAGCCCTTTTGAGTTTAATCTGCGTTTTAACGCGTAAAACAGCATAAAACGACGAAAATTTTTTTTTATTTGTTTTTTTTTTTAATATTGCTTCTATTTGAACGATTTCAACGATCAAAATGCTTGAAAATGCTTATTTTTAGCAAAACAGCACGTTTTGAGCTTTTATCTGCGTTTTAACGCGGTAAAACGCATAAAACGACGAATTTTTTATTCGTTTTATTAAAATTGCGTCTATTTGAAGATTTCAACGATCTAAAATGCTTGAAAATGCTTATTTTAGCAAAACAGCACGTTTTGAGCTTTTTAAACTGCGTTTTAAGCGTAAAACAGCATAAAAACGACGAATTTTTATTTCGTTTTATTAATATTGCTTCTATTTGAAAGATTTCAACGATCTAAAATGCTTGAAAATGCTTATTTTACAAAACAGCACGTTTTGAGCTTTAATCTGCGTTTTAACGCGTAAAAAGCATAAAAACGACGAATTTTTATTATTCGTTTTTTATTAATATTGCTCTATTTGAACGTTTCAACGATCTAAAATGCTTGAAAATGCTTATTTTAGCAAAACAGCACGTTTTGAGCTTTAATTTTGCGTTTTAACCCTAAAACAGCATAAAACGACGAAATTTTTTTATTCGTTTTTTTTTAATATTGCTCTATTTGAACGATTTCAACGATCTAAAATGCTTGAAAATGCTTATTTTAGCAAAACAGCACGTTTTGAGCTTTATTCTGCGTTTTAACGCGTAAACAGCATAAAAAAGACGAAATTTTTTTTTATTCGTTTTTTTTTTGCTTTTATTTGAACGATTTCAACGATCTAAAATGCTTGAAAATGCTTATTTTGCAAAACAGCACGTTTTTAGTTTAATCTGCGTTTTTAAAGCGTAAACAGCATAAAACGCAAATTTTTATTATTCGTTTTTATTAATATTGCTTCTATTTGAACATTTCAACGATCTAAAATGCTTGAAAATGCTTATTTTAGCAAACAGCACGTTTTTAGCTTTAATCTGCGTTTTTAAAGCGTAAACGCATAAACGACGAATTTTTTTTTATTCGTTTTTATTAATATTGCTTCTATTTGAACGATTTCAACGATCTAAAATGCTTGAAAATGCCCATTTTAGCAAAAAAAAAAAAAAAGCACGTTTTGAGCTTTAATCTCGTTTTAACTGAAAAAAGGGATAAAACGACGAATTTTTATTATTCGTTTTTTTTTTTAATTTTTGCCTATTTGAACAAATTTTAACGATCTAAAATGCTTTTATAATCTTATTTTAGCAAAAAAAGCACGTTTTTAGTTTAATCTGCGTTTTTTAAAGCTTTAAAAAAGCATAAAAGCGGCAATTTTTTTTTATTCGTTTTTATTTATTGTTCTATTTAACGGGTTTCAACGGGTCTTAAAAAGCTTTGAAAATGCTTTTTTTTAAAAAAAAGCCGTTTTTTTAGTTTTTAAACTGCGTTTTTTAAATCGTAAAACAGCATAAAAAAAGACGAATTTTTAAATTTTTCGTTTTTTTTCCCTTTTATTTTTAACGATTTCAACGATCAAAATGCTTGAAAATGCTTATTTTAGCAAAAAAGCAAGTTTGAAGGGTTTTTAAACTGGTTTTTAAAGCGTAAAAACAGCATAAAAAACGACAATTTTTTATTATTCGTTTTTTTTAATATTCTTCTATTTGACCGGGGTTTCAACGATCTAAAATTTCCGGGCTTTTTTTTAGCAAAAAAAAGCACGTTTTGGGGCTTTATTCTGCGTTTTAACCCCGTAAAACAGCATAAAAAAAGACGAAATTTTTATTATTCGTTTTTTTTTAATATTGCGTCTTTTTTGAGCGATTTCAACGATCTAAAATGCCTTTTGCTTTTTTAAACAAAAAAGCACGTTTTTTGCTTTATTTCTCGTTTTAACCCCGTAAAACCCCATTAAAAATACGAAATATTTATTATTCGTTTTTTTTTAATATTGGGGTCTTTTGAACGGGGTTTCCCCGATCTAAAAAAGGGGAAAATGCTTATTTTAGCAAAACAGCCGTTTTTAGCTTTTTAACGGGGTTTTAACGCGTAAAAAAAGCATAAAAAAAGGCGAATTTTTTTTTATTCGTTTTTTTTTAAAAATTGCTTCTATTTAAAAATTTTCAACGATCAAAAAGCTGAAAATGCTTATTTTTTAAAACAGCACGTTTTAATTTTAAAACTGCGTTTTAAAGCGTAAAACAGCCAAAAAAGACGGGAATTTTTTTTTATTGTTTTTTAAAAAGTTTTTATTTGGGAAAGATTTCAACGATCTTAAAAAATTGAAAAAAGCTTATTTTAAACAAAACAGCACGTTTTGGGGTTTTTGCTTTTAACGCGTAAAACGCATAAAAAAGACGAAATTTTTTTATTCGTTTTTTTTTTAATATTTTCTATTTGAACATTTCAACGATCTAAAATGCTTTAAAAATGCTTTTTTTGAAAACCACGTTTTTAGCTTTTTAAACTGCGTTTTAACCCTAAAAAAAGCCAAAAAAAACAAATTTTTTTCGTTTTTTTTAATATTGGGTCTATTTGAATGATTTCAACGATCAAAAATCCCTTTAAAAAGCTTTTTCGAAAAAAAGCACGTTTTGAGTTTTTTAAACTGGGTTTTTAAAGCCCCAAAACAGCATAAAAAAGACGAAATTTTTTTTTTAACGTTTTTTTTTTTTTTATTTGTTTTTATTTGAACGATTTCCAACGATCTAAAAAAGCTTGAAAATGCTTTTTTTTAACAAAACGCACGTTTGAGTTTTGATCTGCGTTTTGGGGTAAAAAAGCATAAAAAAGACAAAAAAATTTTATTATTCGTTTTTTAATTTTTGCGCTATTTGGGGCGTTTCAACGATCTAAAATGCTTGAAAATGCTTTAAATCAAAACAGCACGTTTTGAGCTTTAATCCCGCGTTTTAATGCGTAAAAAGCAAAAAGCGACAATTTTTTTTTATTCGTTTTTTTTAAAAGTTTTTATTTGAACGATTTCAACGATCTAAAATGCTTGAAAAAAGCTTATTTTAACAAAACAGCACGTTTTGAGCTTTAATCTGCGTTTTAACCGTAAAAAAGCATAAAAACGACGAATTTTTAAATTTTTCGTTTTTTTAAAATTTCTTCTATTTGAACGATTTCCCCCGATCTAAAAAAGGCCATAATGCTTATTTTAGCAAAAAGCACGTTTTGAGTTTTTTAAACTGCGTTTTAAAGCGTAAAAAGAAAAAAAACGACGAATTTTTTTTATTCGTTTTTTTTTAAAAGTTTTTATTTGAACGATTTCAACGATCTAAAATGCTTTAAAATGCTTATTTTTGGCCCAAAAAAGCACGTTTTGGCTTTTTTCTGGGGTTTTAACGCGTAAAAAAAGCATTAAAAAAAGGCAAATTTTTTTTTATTCGTTTTTTTTAATATTGCGCTTTTTAGCGATTTCAACGATCTAAAATGCTTGAAAATGCTTTTTTTTAGCAAAACAGCACGTTTTGTGTTTTATTCTGCGTTTTTAAAGCGTAAAAACATAAAAAAATACGAAAATATTTATTATTCGTTTTTTTTAATATTGCGTTTTTTGAACGATTTCAACGATCTAAAAAAGCTTTTTGCTTATTTTTGCAAAAAAAGCAAGTTTTTTAGTTTTTAAACTCGGTTTTTTAAAGCGTAAAACATCATAAAAATGACGAATTTTTTTTTATTCGTTTTTTTTAATATTGCTTCTATTTAAACATTTTAACGATCTAAAATGCTGAAAATCTTATTTTAAAACAAAACAGCACGTTTTGAGCTTTAATCTGCCCCTTTTAACGCGTAAAAAAGCATAAAAAAGGCAATTTTTTTTATTCGTTTTATTAATATTGCTTCTATTTGAACGATTTCAACGATCTAAAATGCTTAAAATGCTTATTTTAGCAAAAAGCACGTTTTGAGCTTTTATTTCTTTTAAACCAAAGTAAAACGCATAAAACACGAAATTTTTTATTATTCGTTTTTTATTAATATTGCGTCTATTTGAACGATTTCAACGTTTTAAAATGCTTGAAAATGCTTATTTTTTGCAAAACAGCACGTTTTTAGCTTTTTAAACTGCGTTTTAACGCTAAAACGCTTTTAAAAAAGACGAATTTTTTTTTTATTCCCTTTTTTTTAATATTTTCTATTTAAACGTTTCAACGTCTAAAAGCCGGAAAATTTTTTTAAAAAAACAGCACGTTTTTAGCCCTTTTAAACCCGTTTTTTAAAGCGAAAAACAACTTTTTAAAAAAGACGAAATTTTTTTATTCGTTTTTAAATTTAAAATTGCTTCTATTTGAACGACTTAAAAGATCTAAAAATGCTTGAAAATGCTTATTTTAGCAAAACAGGCCCTTTTGAGCTTTAATCTTTCGTTTTAAGCGTAAAACAGCATTGGGCGAAATTTTCATTATTCGTTTTTATTAATATTGCGTCTATTTGAACGTTTCCCAAAGATTTTAAAATGCTTGAAAATGCTTATTTTAGCAAAAAAGCACTTTTGAGCTTTATTCTGCGTTCTAAGCGTAAAACAGCATAAAAACAGAAATTTTTTATTATTCGTTTTTTTTTTTTATTGGGGTCTATTTGAACGTTTTAAAAGATCTAAAAAAGCTTGGAAAAATTTTTTTTAGCAAAACCTTTTTAAAAAAGGTTTTAAATTTTTTTAAAAAAAAAAAATTTTTTTTACCCCCTTTTTTTTTTTCCTTTTAAAAAAAATTTTTTTTTTTAAAAAAATTTTTTGGAAAAGAAATTTTTAAAAAATTTTTTTTTTTAAAAAAAAAAAGGGGAAAAAATTTTTTTTTTTTTTTTTTTTCCCAAAAAAAAAAAAAATTTTTTTTTTTTTTTAAAACCCCGGGGGAAAAAACCTTTTTTAAAAAAAAAAAAGGTTTTTTTTTAATTTTTTTTTAAATTTTAAAAACCCCTTTTTTTTTTTTTTTAATTTTGCCCCTTTTTTTTTTTTTTAAAAAAAAAAAAAGGGGGTTTTTTTTTTTTTTTTAAAGGGAAAAAAAAAAAAGGTTTTAAAAAATTTTTAAAAAATTTTTTTAAAAACCTTTTGGTTTAAAAGGTTTTTTTGGAAAAAAGAAAAAAATTTTTTTAATTTTTTTTTTTTTAAAAAAAAAAAAAAAAAATTTTTAAAATTCTTTTTTTAAAAAACCCTTTTTAAAAAAAAGGGGGGGGGAAAAAAAAAAATTTTTTTTTTTTTTGGTTTTTTGGGGGGGAAAAAAAAAAAAAAAAAAAACCTTTTTTTTTAAAAAATTTTTTTTTTTCCGTTTAAAAAAAAAAAAAAAAACCCTTTTTTTTTTTCTTCTTTTAAATTTAAAAAAATTTAAAAGGAAAATTTTTTTTTTAAAATTTTTTTTTAAAAAAAAACCAAAACCTTTTTTTTTTTTTCCCTTTTTTTTTTTTTTTAACGGTTTAAAAAGGGAAAAAAAAATTTTTTTTTTTTAAAAAATTTTTTTTTTTTTCCGGGAAAAAAAAAAAAATTTTAAAAATTTTTTTTTTTTTTTTTAAAGCCCCGAAAAATTTTTTAAAATTTTTTTTTTTAAAAAAACCCTTTTGGTTTAACCTTTTTTTGGAAAAAATTTAAAAAAAAATTTTTTTTTTTTAAATTTTTTTTTTTAAAAAAAAAAAAAAAATTTTTTTTTTTTTAAAAAAAGGTTTGGTTTTTGGTTTAAATTAAAAATTTAAAAACCAATTTTTAAAAAAAATTTTTTTTAAAATTTTTTTGGAAAAAAACAAAAAAAAAAAATTTTTTTTTTCCCTTTTTTTTTTTTTAAATTTTAAATTAAAAAATTTAAAAAGGAAAATTTTTTTAAAATTTTTTTTTAAATTTTTTTCTTTTTTAAAAAAAAAAACCAAAAATTTTTTTTTTTTTTAAAAAAATTTTGGGGTTTTTTGGGGTTTCCCCAAAAAAAAAGGAAAAATTTTTTTTGAAAAAATTTTTTTTTTTGGGTTTTCCCCAAAAAGGAAAAATTTTTTCCCCAATTTTTTTTTATTTTTTAACGGTTTAAAAACCCCAAAAAAAAATTTTTTTTTTTAAAAAATTTTTTTAACCTTTTTTTCGGAAAAAAATTTAAAAAAGGAAAAATTTTTTTTTTTTTTTTCCCCCCAAAAAAAAAAAAAAAAATTTTTTTTTTTTAAAAAAAAAGGGTTTAAATTTTTTGCGAAAAAAAAAAAATTTTTTTTTTTAAAAAAAAATTTTAAATTTTTTTGGAAAACCAAAAAAAAATTTAAAAAAAAAAATTTTTTTTAAAAATTTTTTTAAATTTTTTTTTTTAAAAAAAAAAAAAAAAAATTTTTTTTTTTAAAAAAAAATTTTTTTTTTTTTTTTAAAAAAAAAATTTTTGGGGGGAAAAACCCCTTTTTTTTAAAATTTTTTTTCCCCCCAAAAAAAAGTTTTTTTTTTTTTAAAAAATTTTTTTTAAAAAATTTTTTTTAAAAAAAAAAAAAAAAATTTTTTTTTTTTTTTAAAAGGTTTAAAAAAAAAAAAAATTTTTTAAAAAAAATTTTTTCCTTTAAAAAAAAAAAATTTAAAAAAAAAATTTTTTTTTTAAAAAAAAATTTTTTTTCCCCAAAAAAAAAGAAAAAAAAAAATTTTTTTTTTTTTTTTTTTTTTTTTTAAAAAAAATTTTAAAACCCAAAAAAAAAGTTTTTTTAAAAACCCTTTTTAACTTTTTTTTAAAATTTAAAAAAAATTTTGGGTTTTTTTTTTTTTATTTTTTTCCCTTTTTCCCCGGGGTTTTTTTTGGGTTTTTTTTTTTTTAAAAAATTTTTTTTTTTAAATTTCTTTTAAAAACTTTTTTAAAAAAAAAAAAATTTTTTTTTTCGGTTTTTTTTCCCGGGGGGGAAATTTTTTTTAAAATTTTTTTTAAAAAAAAAGTTTAAATTTTTTTTTTAAAACAAAAAAAAGGGGTTTTATTTTTTTTTTAAAAAAATTTTTTTGGGGTTTTTTTTTAAAAATTTTTTTTTTTAAAAAAAAAATTTTTTTTTTTTGGTTTTTTTAAAAAAAAAAATTTTGGTTTTTTTTTTCCTTTTTTCCCCGGGGGGTTTTTTTTTTTTTAAAAATTTTTTCCCTTTTTTAAAAAAGGGGGTTTTAAAATTTAAAATTTTTTTTTAAAAAAAAAAATTTTCCTTTTTTTTTTCGTTTTAAATTTGCTTCTATTTAAACGATTTCAACGATCAAAAATGCTTGAAAATGCTTATTTTAGCAAAACAGCACTTTTTGAGCTTTAATCTGCGTTTTAACGCGTAAAAAAACATAAAAAGGGACAAAATTTTTATTATTCGTTTTTATTAATATTTTTATTTGAACGACTTCAACGATCTAAAATGCTTGAAAATGTTTTATTTTGCAAAACAGCCGTTTTGAGCTTTAATCTGCGTTTTAAGGGTAAAAAACATAAAAACGGAATTTTCATTCGTTTTTTATTAATATTGCGTCTATTTGAACGATTTCAACGATCTAAAATGCTTGAAAATGCTTATTTTAGCAAACAGCACGTTTTGAGCTTTATTCTGCGTTCTAACGCGAAAAACAGCAAAAACACAAAATTTTATTATTCGTTTTTATTTTTATTGCGTCTATTTGAACGATTTCAACGATCTAAAATGCTTGAAAATGCTTATTTTAGCAAAACAGCACTTTTTTGAGTTTAATCTGCGTTTTAACGCGTAGAACAGCATAAAACGAGAATTTTTATTATTCGTTTTTATTAATTTTGCTTCTATTTGAACGATTTCAACGATCTAAAATGCTTGAAAATGCTTATTTTAAGCAAAACAGCACTTTTTGAGCTTTCATCTCGTTTTAACGCGTAAAACAGCATAAAACGACGAAATTTTTATTATTCGTATTTTTTTAAATTTGCTCTGTTTGAACGATTTAAACGATCTAAAATGCTTGAAAATGCTTATTTTAGCAAAACAGCACGTTTGAGGTTAATCTGCGTTTAACGCGTAAACAGCATAAAACGACGAATTTTTATTATTTTTTTATTTTATTGCGCCCTATTTGATCGATGTCACGATCTAAAATGCTTGAAAATGCTTATTTTAGCAAAACAGCACGTTTTGAGCTTTAATCTGCGTTTTAACGCGTAATACAGCATAAAACGACAATTTTTATTATTCGTTTTTATTAATATTGCTTCTATTTGAACGATTTCTTTTTATAAATATAAATATTTATTGATTAAAAATTACAACGTGATTTTTTGGATTTACAGGTTTTTGTTGAGTTTAATGTTTCGCCCAGAGGGCATCTTCATAAACCGACTTTAGTAGGTTTGTTAGGGGGGTTTTTTGTGTAAGTGTTTGTGTTTTTTTACGTGCTTGTGGGGAAAGTGTATTTGGTAGTGGTTTAAAAATTGGTCGTGTATTGATGGTCTGTTCGTTTAGTAATTGGTGTTTGATTGTGTGTTTGTATATCTGTATGTGTTCTTTTTAAAGTTTAAAATTTATCTGTGGATGATTTTAATATTGTGTGTATTGTCTATTGTGTTTGTTGGTGATTGTGTTGTAAGATGTGTTTTGCATAGTGTGAGGTGGTATGTTTGTGGGTTTTTATTGCGTTTGTGTGTTCTGGTATCTGATTTTCATGTTTCTGTTAGTTTTTCCCCATATATATTCTATTGCATGTTACAAGTGATTTTATAGATGCCGCTGTTATTGATTTGTTTGTGTTTAGGTTGTGCGTTTGTAGTTTGTTTAATAGTTTTTGATTTGTTTTATAGGCAATTTTTATGGTTTTTTGAATATTTTTGTGATGTTATATGTATCTTTGTCATGTAGTGGAATGTATGGAATTTGGTGGTTGTGTTTTGTTGTCTATGGTTGTGTTTGTGTTGTGTTTTGTTGTGGATTTGTTGTGATTTTGTTTTATATTTTATTGTATATTTTGTTTACGTGCGTTTGTTGTATCCGTTTTCTATTGCTATTTTAATTATTTTATTGTATTCAAGTTGTATTTAATTTCGTCTAGTGGTGTGTTTATATCAGGTTCATTGCGAAATTTTTCTACAGACAATAGAAGAAACAATAATTAGAAACATAAAACAAAAATACACACATTTTCAATGGTACAGATACGTAGACGACACTTTTATTTATCATACACGAACAACATAATATAATAGATATACAAAACATAATCAAATAAATACACATAACAACCTACTTACCACCGAAACAGAACAAAAATAACTGCATTTAACTTTTAGACATAAACATAACAAAACACAAAAACAAAAATCTGATTTTAACATTTACAGAAAACCCACAGATACAAAACAACATAACTACACCACATCACAATCATCCACTACAACACAAAAAATGCAAGCTCTTCTTTAGATTCAGTTTCAACAGATTAATAAACGCACCACTCAGACGAAATTAAATACAACATTGAATACAATAAAAATAATTAAAATAGCAATAGAAACGATGCACATGTAAACAAAATATACAATAAAACTATAAAACAAAATCACAACAAATCCAATAATAACAAAACCCACAACACAAACACAAACTTATGACAACACAAACACAACCACCACCCATACATTCCACTACATAGACAAAAGATATATATAACATCACAAAAATATTCAAAACCATAGAATCTGCCTATAAAACAAATCAAAACTATTCAACAAACTACAACGCACACAACACTAAACACAAAACAAATACAATAACAGCGGTATCTATAAAATCACTTGTAAATACATGCAATAGAATATATATAGGGAAAAACTAACAGAAACATGAAATCGTGATACCAAGAACACACAAACGCAATAAAAATCCAATAAACATACCACTCACACTATGCAAAAACACATCTTACAACACAATCACCAACACAAATAAATAGACAATACACTTACATTAAAATCATCCACAGATAAATCTTTAAACATTAAAGAACACATACAGATATACAAACACAAAATCAAACACCACCACTAAACGAACAGACACACTCAATACACGACACAATTTTTAAACTACTTAACAAACTACACATTCCCACAAGCACATAAATACAATAACACAAACACTTGACACACAAACACCCCTAACAAACCTACTTCAAAGTCAGTTTATGAAGATGCCCTCTAAGAAAAACATGTTAAACCCAACAAAAAAACTCCAAATCCAAAAAATCACGTTGTAATTTTAATCAATAAATATTTTATATTTATAAAAAATAACATGGATTACGTATTCACCAAAGAAAGTAATAAATTGAACGATTTCAACGATCTAAAATGCTTGAAAATGCTTATTTCCAGCAAAACAGCACGTTTGAGCTTTAATCTGCGTTTAACGCGTAAAACAGCATAAAAACGACGAAATTTTATTATTCGTTTTTATTAATATTGCGTCTATTTGAACGATTTCAACGATCTAAAATGCCGGAAAAATGCTTTATTTTAGCAAAACAGCACGTTTTGAGCTTAAATCTGCGTTTTAACGCAAACAGCATAAAACGGCGTGAATTTTTATTATTCGTTTTTAATAATATTGCTTCTATTTGAACGATTTCAACGATCTAAAAATGCTGAAAATGCTTATTTTGTGCGCAGCGCTTTATTTCAAATCTGCGTTTTAACGTGCGTAAAACAGCATAAAACGCAAAATTTTTATTATTCGTTTTTATTAATATTGCGTCTATTTGAACTATCAAACCAGATCTAAAATTTGCGCGTTTATTTTAAAGCAAAACAGCACGTTTTGAGGTTTAATCTGCGTTTTACCGCAAAAACAAAAGCATAAAAACGACGAATTTTTATTATTCGTTTTTATTAATACTACGCTCTATTTGAACGATTTCAACGATTCTAAAATGCTTGAAAATGCTTATTTTAGCAAAACAGCACGTTTTGAGTTTTATTCTGCGTTTTAACGCGTAAAACAGCATAAAAAACGACGAAATTTTTATTATTCGTTTTTTATTAATATTGCGTCTATTTTGATCGATTTCAACGATCTAAATGCTTGAAAATGCTTATTTTAGCAAAACAGCACGTTTTGAGTCTTTTTGTTTAAGCGTAAAAAGCTAAAACACGAATTTTTTATTATTCGTTTTTTTTTTAATATTTGGCATTTAAAATTTAAAATTTTTAAAAAGCTTATTTTAAAAACGCAGTTTTAGGTAAATTAGCTTTTTAACGGAAAAATAAAAGGAATTTTTAATTGTTTTTATTAATATTGCCCTTTTTTAAAAATTTCAAAAAATTTGAAAAACTTATTTTAGCAAAAAAGCATTGATTTTTCTGCGTTTTAAGGAAACCAAAAAAACGACGATTTTATATTTTTATTTATTTTTTTTAACGATTTAAGAAAAATCTTGAAAATTTTTTTTAAAAAAACCTTTAGGTTTTTTCCCTTTTAATAAAAGGGATTACGGGTTTTTAATTTTTTTTAAAATGCTTCATTTAACATTCGAATCTTATTTGAAATGCTTTTAAAAAACGTTTGAGCTTTATTCTGCGTTTTAAAAAAACTAAAAACGATTTTTAAAATTTTTTTTTATTAAATTATTGGGTTTATTTAATTTTAAGCAAACAAAAATTTTTTAAAATTTTTTTTTTGGGTTTTTAACCGGTAAAAACATAAAAGTTTTATTATTTTTTTTATTGTTTATTCTTTTTGAACGTTCAACACAAAGCGCGAAAAAGCTTTTTTAGGAAAGCGTTCTTTTAATGGTTTTAACGTCAATAAAAAATTTTTTTTACGGTTTTTTAAACATTTTTGAAATTTAAATAAAATTTAAGTTTTTAAAAACCCTTTGAACTTTATATTAAAAGCGTAAAACATTTTAAAGGGAATTTTTTTTTTCGGTTTTATTAAAATGCTCATTAAAATTTAAGTTAAAATTTAAAATTTTTTTGGCAAGTTTGGTTTACGGTTTTTCGTTAAAAAAAACGGATTTTAATATTTTTTAAATGCTTAGAGCGTTTCGCAAAATTTAAGATTTTTTTTTAACCTTCACGTTTTGCTTTATTTGTTTTTTTTAAAAGCGTAAATTTTGAAATTTTTATTTTTTTAAAATTCGCCTTTTAAGTTTTTGATCTAAAATGCGTTTTTTTAACCAGTTTAATTCTAAAGTTAATAAAACATAAAATGGAAAATTTTTTTTTTTTAAAATTTTCCCATTTAAAATTTTAAGCTCTAAAAGTTTAAATCTTATTTTAAAAAAAAATTTTTAACTTTTTTTGGTTTTTAAAGCTAAAAAAATAAAAATAAAGGAATTTTTTATTTTTTAATTTGCTATTTGAAGATTTACTCCAGAAAATTTTATTTATAAAAAACCAATTTAATTTTTTTAACGGTAAAAAAAAAGAGGTATTTATTATTCGTTTTTTTTTATTTCTTTTAATTTAGGATTAAAATGCTTAAAGCTTTTTACAAAACAGCAGTTTTTTTAAATTGTTTTAACGCGTAAAAAAAAAACGAATTTTTTATTTTTTTTATTTTCCTTTTTGAAGTTTATCTAAAACTTGAAAAGATTTTACAAAAAGTTTTAGCTTTTAAATTTTTAGCGGGAAAACATAAAAAGAAAATTTTTTATATCGTTTTTTTTTATTTCCTTTAAGGTTTAATCTAAAAGGGGAAAAGCTTTTTAGAGGTTTTTTTAAAGCTTTTAAGGAATTTAAAAAGACAAATTTTTTTTTTTTTTTTTTTTTAAAAGCATTTGAACTTTAAATTTTTAAAAACTTAAAAGCTTAAAAACAAATTTTATTTTTCTTTTTTAAGCGTCAAATAAAAAAGGGGTTTTTTTATTTTTTTTAAAATTTTTTTATTTAACA
>NW_027047690.1:0-13345 GCF_025399875.1 Dalotia coriaria
ATTTACATTATTCGTTTTTATTAATATTGCTTCTATTTGAACGATTTCAACGATCTAAAATGCTTGAAAATGCTTATTTTAACAAAGACAGCACGTTTTTGGGGCTTTAATCAACGTTTTTAACGCGTAAAACAGCATAAAACGACGAAATTTTATTATTCGTTTTTTTATTAATATTGCGTCTATTTGAACGATTTCAACGATCTAAAATGCTTGAAAATGCTTATTTTAGCAAAACAGCACGTTTTGAGCTTTTAATCTGCGTTTAATGCACGTAAAACAACATAAAACGACGAATTTTTTATTATTCGTTTTTATTAATATTGTGCTTCTATTTGAACGATTTCAACGATCTAAAATGCTTGAAAATGATTATTTTAGCAAAACAGCACTTTTGAGCTTTTAATCTGCGTTTTAACGCGTAAAGCAGCATGAAACGACGAAATTTTTTATTATTCGTTTTTATTAATATTGCGTCTATTTGAACGATTTCAACGATTTAAACTGCTTGAAAATGCTTATTTTACGCAAAACAGCACGTTTGAGCTTTAATCTGCGTTTTAACGCGTAAAACAACATAAAACGATGAAATTTTTATTATTCGTTTTTATTTTTTGTGCGTCTATTTGAACGATTTCAACGATCACAAAATGCTTGAAAATGCTTATTTTACCAAAACAGCACGTTTGAGCGTTAATCTGCGTTTACCGCGTAAAACAGCAATAAAACGACGGGTACATTATTCGTTTTTAGTAATAATAACTTCCTATTTGAACGATTTCAACGATCCTAAAATGCTTGAAAATGCTTATTTTAGCAAAACAGCACGTTTTGAGCTTTATTCTGCCGTTTTAGCGCGTAAAAAACAACATAAAACGGCAGAAATTTTATTATTTGTTTTATTAATGTGCGTCCTATTTGAACGGTTCAACGATCTAAAATGCTTGAAAATGCTTATTTTTAGCAAAACAGCACGTTTGAGCTTTAATCTGCGTTTTATCGCGTAAAACAGCATAAAATGACGAATTTTTTATTATTTGTTTTATTAATATTGCTTCTATTTAAACGATTTCAACGATCTAAAATGCTTGAAAATGCTTATTTTAGCAAAACAGCACGTTTTGAGCTTTAATCTGCGTTTTTAACGCGTAAAACAGCATAAAACGACGAAATTTTTATTATTCACGTTTTTATTTTTATTGCGTCATTTGATCGGTTCAACGATCTAAAATGCTTGAAAAATGCTTATTTTAGCAAAACAGCACGTTTTGAGCTTTAATCTGCACGTTTTAACGCGTAAAAGGCAGCATAAAAACGACGAATTTTTATTATTCGTTTTTATTAATATTTAGCCTATTTAGGAACGATTTCAACGTCTAAAATGCTTATTTTAGCAAAACAGCGCGTTTGAGCTTTTATTCTGCGTTTTAACGCGTAAAACAGCATAAAACGACAGAAATTTTATTATTCGTTTTTTATTTTTATTGCGTCTATTTGAACGATTTCAACGATCTAAAATGCTTGAAAATGCTTATTTTAGCAAAAACCCCGGGGTTTTTTTAAGGGTTTTTTTCTGCGTTTTAACGCGTAAAACAGCTAAAACGACGAAATTTTTTATTTTTCGTTTTTTTTAATATTTTCGTCTATTTGGGGGAAAGATTTCAACGATCCAAAAAGCTTGAAAATCCTTTTTTTCCAAAACAGCACGTTTTTAGCTTTTTAAACAGCGTTTTAACGCGTAAAACAACATAAAAACGACCCTTTTTTTTTTTTTCGTTTTTTTTAATATTGCGTCTATTTGAACGTTTCAACGATCTAAAATGTTGGGAAAAAGCTTATTTTTTTCAAAAAAGCACGTTTTGAGGCTTTAATCTGCGTTTTTAAAGCGTAAAAAAGTATTAAAAAAAAATTTTTTTTTTTTCGGTTTTTTTTAATATTTTCTATTTGAACGATTTCAACGATCAAAATGCTTGAAAATGATTATTTTTTGGGAAAAAAACACGTTTTTAGCTTTTTAAAATTCGTTTTAACGCGTAAAAAAAGGGAATAAAAAGACGGGGTTTTTTTTTTTTCGTTTTTTTTAATATTGCGTCTATTTTTTGGGGTTTCCCCGATTTAAAAAGCTTGAAAATGCTTATTTTTTTGCAAAAAAGCACGTTTTGAGCTTTTATTCTGCGTTTTAACGCGTAAAAAAAACATAAAACGACGAAATTTTTTTTTTTATTCGTTTTTTTTTTAATATTGCGTCTATTTGGGGAAAGATTTCAACGATCTAACATGCTTGAAAGGGGGTTTTTTTTAAAAAAAGCCGTTTTTTAGCTTTTTTTCTGCGTTTTAACGCGTAAAACGGGATAAAAACGAGGGAAATTTTTTTTTATTCGTTTTTTTTTTAATAAAAGCGTCTTTTGAACGATTTTCAACGATCCAAAAAAGGGGAAAATGCTTTTTTTTAGCAAAACAGCACGTTTTGACCTTTAATCAGCGTTTTAACGCGTAAAACAGCATAAAACGACGGGAATTTTTATTATTCGTTTTTTATTAATATTGCGTCTATTTGAACGATTTCAGCGATTTAAAATGCTTGAAAATGCTTATTTTAGCAAAACAGCGCGTTTTGAGCTTTTATTCTGCGTTTTAACGCGTAAAACGGCATAAAAACGACGAAATTTTTATTATTCGTTTTTTATTAATATTGCGTCTATTTGAACGATTTCAACGATCTAAATGCCTGAAATGCTTATTTTAGCAAAACAGCACGTTTTGAGCTTTTGTTCGCCGCGTTTTAACGCGTAAAACAGCTTATAAAACGACAGAAATTTTATTATTCGTTTTTTATTAATATTGCGTCTATTTGAACGGTTCAACGATCTAAAATGCTTGAAAATGCTTATTTTAGCAAAACAGCACGTTTTGACCTTTAATCAGCGTTTTAACGCGTAAAACAACATAAAACGACGAAATTTTATTATTCGTTTCTTATTAATATTGCGTCTGTTGAACGATTTCAACGATCTAAAATGCTTGAAAATGCTTATTTTAGCAAAACAGCACGTTTTTTGAGCTTTAATCTGCGTTTAATGCGTAAAACAGCATAAAACGACGAATTTTTATTATTCGTTTTTGTAATATTGCTTCTATTTGAACGATTTCAACGATCTAAAATGCTTGAAAGTGATTATTTTAGCAAAACAGCACGTTTGAGCTTTAATCTGCGTTTTAACGCGTAAAAACGGCATAAAACGACGAAATTTTTATTATTCGTTTTTTTTATTAATATTGCGTCTATTTGAACGATTTCAGCGATTTAAAATGCTTGAAAATGCTTATTTTTAGCAAAACAGCGCGTTTTGAGCTTTAATCTGCGTTTAACGCGTAAAACATATAAAACGTGAAATTTTGGTATTCGTTTTTATTTTTTATTGCGTCTATTTGATCGATTTAAGCAGTCTAAAATGCTTGAAAATGCTTATTTTAGCAAAACAGCACGTTTTGAGCTTTGATCTGCGTTTTAACGCGTAAAACAGCATAAAACGACGAATTTTTATTATTCGTTTTGTTAATATTGCTTCCTATTTGAACGATTTCAACGATCTAAAATAGCGAAAATGCTTATTTTAGCGGCCAAACAGCACGTTTTGAGCTTGGTCTGCACGTTTAACGCGTAAAACAGCATAAAACGACAGAAATTTTTATTATTCGTTTTTATTAATATTGCGTCCTATTTGAACGGTTTCAACGATCTAAAATGCTTGAGAAATGCTTATTTTAGCAAAACAGCGCTTTGAAGGCTTTAATCTGCGTTTTAACGTAAAACAGCATAAAACGACGAAATTTTTATTATTCGTTTTTATTAATGTGCGTCTATTTGAAGACGTTTCAACGATCTAAAATGCTTGAAAATGCTTATTTCAGCAAAACGGCCCGTTTGATTTTAATCTGCGTTTAACGCGGCAAAAACGGCATAAAACGACGAATTTTTATTATTCGTTTTTATTAATATTGCTTCTATTTGAACGATTTCAACGATGAAAATGCTTGAAAATGCTTATTTTAGCAAAAACAGCACGTTTGAGCTTTTAATCTGCGTTTAACGCGTAAAACAACATAAAACGACGAAATTTTTATTATTCGTTTTTTTATTAATGTGCGTCTATTTGAACAGTTCAACGATCTAAAATGCTTGAAAATGCTTATTTTAGCAAACAGCACGTTTGGGCTTTATTCTGCGTTTTAACGCGTAAAACAACATAAAACGACGAAATTTTTATTATTCGTTTTTATTTGCTGTGCGTCATTTGAACGATTTCAACGATCTAAAATGCTTGAAAATGCTTATTTTAGCAAAACAGCACGTTTTGAGCTTTGTCTGCGTTTTAACGCGTAAAACAGCATAAAACGACAGATTTTTATTCGTTTTTTATTAATGTGCTTCTATTTGAACGATTTCCAACGATCTAAAATGGCAGAAAATGCTTATTTTAGCAAAACAGCACGTTTTTGAGCTTCAATCTGCGTTTTAACGCGTAAAAACAACATAAAACGACCGGAAATTTTTATTATTCGTTTTTATAATATTGCGTCTATTTGAACGATTTCAACGATCTAAAATGCTTGAAAATGCTTATTTTAGCAAAACAGCGCGTTTGAGCTTTATTCTGCGTTTAACGCGTAAACAGCATAAAACGACGAAATTTTATTATTCGTTTTATTTTTATTGCGTCCTAAACTGGGGCAATTTCAACGATCTAAAATGGTTGAAATGCTTATTTCAATAAACAACACGTTTTGAGCTTTAATCTGCGTTTTAACGCGTAAAACAACATAAAACGTGAATTTTTATTATTCGTTTTATTAATATTAGCTTCATTGGGCGTTTCAGCGGTGATCTAAAATACTTGAAAATGCTTGACACAGCAAAACAACACGTTTTGCGTTTTAACGCAATAAAACAGCAAAACGACGGGTACATTATTCGTTTTTATTAATATTCCTTCTATTTGAACGATTTCAACGATCTAAAATGCTTGAAAATGCTTATTTTTATAAAACAGCACGTTTTGAGCTTTAATCTGCGTTTTAACGCGTAAAACAACATAAAACGACAGAAATTTTATTATTCGTTTTATTAATGTGCACGTCTATTTGAACGATTTCAACGATCAAATGCTTGAAAATGCTTATTTTAGCAAAACAGCACGTTTTGAGCTTTATTCTGCGTTTTAACGCGTAAACAACATAAAAACGACGAATTTTTATTATTCGTTTTTATTTTTATTGCGTCTATTTGAACGATTTCAACGATCTAAAATGCTTGAAAATGCATATTTTAGCAAAACAGCACGTTTTGAGCTTAATCTGCGTTTTAGCGCGTAAACGCTTATAAAACGACGAATTTTATTATTCGTTTTTATTAATATTGCTTCTATTTGAACGATTTCAACGATCTAAAATGCTTGAAAGTAACATTTTAGCGAAACAGCACGTTTGAGCTTTAATCTGCGTTTTAACGCGTAAAACGCTTTATAAAACGACGAAATTTTTATTATTCGTTTTTAATATTAAGCACGTCCTATTTGAACGATTTCAACGATCACAAAATGCTTGAAAATGCTTATTTTAGCAAAACAGCGCGATTTTAGGCTTTATTCTGCGTTTAACGTAAAACAGCATAAAACGGCAAAATTTTATTATTCGTTTTATTTTTATTGCGTCTATTTGAACGGTTCCAGCGATCTAAAATGGTTGAAAATGCTTATTTCAATAAAACAACACGTTTTGAGCTTTAATCTGCGTTTAACGCGTAAAACAGCATAAAACGGCAGATTTTTATTATTCGTTTTTATTAATATTGCTTCTATTTGAACGATTTCCAACGATCTAAAATACTTGAAAATGCTTATTTTAGCAAAACAACACGTTTTGAGCTTTAATCTGCGTTTTAACGCGTAAAACAGCGGCAAAACAGAAATTTTATTATTCGTTTTTATTAATATTGCATTCTATTTGAACGATTTCAACGATCTAAAATGCTTGAAAATGCTTATTTTAGCAAACAGCACGTTTGAGCTTTAATCTGCGTTTTATCGCGTAAAATTAGCATAAAAATGGCGATTTTTTGTGTTTTATTAATATTGCTTCTGTTAAACGATTTCCAACGATCTAAATGCTTGAAAATGCTTATTTTAGCAAAACAGCACGTTTTGAAGGCTTTAATCTGCGTTTTAACGCGTAAAACAGCATAAAACGAAATTTTTATTGATGCGTTTTATTTTTTGTGCGTCTGTTGATCGGTTCAACGGTAAATGCTTGAAAATGTAGCTGTAAAACAGCACGTTTGCAGGCTTTTAATCTGCGTTTAGCGTAAAACAGCATAAAACGACAGAAATTTTTATTATTCGCTTTTTATTAATATTTAGCTACTGTTGAACGATTTCAGCGATCTAAAATGCTTATTTTAGCAAAACAGCACGTTTTGAGCTTTATTCTGCGTTTTAACGCGTAAAAACAACATAAAACGACGAAATTTTTATTATTCGTTTTTGTTAATATTGCGTCTATTTGAACGATTTTCAACGATCTAAAATGCTTGAAAATGCTTATTTTAGCAAAACAGCACACGTTTTTGAGCTTTAATCTGCGTTTTAACGCGTAAAACAGCATAAAAACGACGAAATTTTTATTATTGGTTTTTTATTAATATTGCGTCTATTTGAACGATTTCAACGATCACAAATGCTTGAAAATGCTTATTTTGTAGCAAAACAGCACGTTTTGAGCTTTTAATCTGCGTTTTAACGCGAAAAACAACATAAAACGACGAAATTTTTTATTATTCGTTTTTATTAATATTGCTTCTATTTGAACAGTTTCCAGCGATCTAAAATGCTTTGTTTTAGCAAAACAGCACGTTTGAGCTTTGCAATCTGCGTTTTTAACGCGTAAAACAGCATAAAAACGACGACATTTTTATTATTCGTTTTTTATTAATATTGCGTCTATTTGAACGATTTCAACGATCATAAAATGCTTGAAAATGCTTATTTTAGCAAAACAGCACGTTTTTGAGCTTTTATTCTGCGTTTTGGCGCGTAAAACAGCATAAAAACGACGAAATTTTTATTATTCGTTTTTATTTTATTGCGTCTATTTGAACGATTTCAACGTCTAAAATGCTTGAAAATGCTTATTTTATAAAAACAGCACGTTTTGAGCTTTAATCTGCGTTTTAACGCGTAAACAGCATAAAACGACGAATTTTTATTATTCGTTTTTATTAATGTTAATATTTGAACGATTTCAACGATCTAAAATGCTTGAAAATGCTTATTTTAGCAAAACAGCACACGTTTTGAGCTTTTAATCAGCGTTTTAACGCGTAAAACAGCATAAAAACGACAAAATTTTTATTATTCGTTTTATTAATATTGCGTCTGTTGAACGATTTCAACGATCACAAAATGCTTGAAAATGCTTATTTTAGCAAAACAGCACGTTTTGAGCTTTAATCTGCGTTTAATGCGTAAACAGTATAAAACGACGAACTTTTTATTATTCGTTTTTATTAATGTAGCTATATTTGAACGATTTCAGCGATCTAAAATGCTTGAAAATGATTATTTTAGCAAAACAGCACGTTTGAGCTTTAATCTGCGTTTTTAACGCGTAAAGCGGCATAAAAACGACGAAATTTTTATTATTCGTTTTATTAATGTGCGTCTGTTTGAACGATTTCAACGATTTAAAATGCTTGAAAATGCTTTTATTTTAGCAAAACAGCACGTTTTTACAGGCTTTACATTCTGCGTTTTAACGCGTAAAACAGCATAAAAACGACGAAATTTTTATTATTCGTTTTTATTAATATTGCGTCTATTTGAACGATTTCAACGATATAAAATGCTTTGAAAATGCTTATTTTGTAAAACCAGCACGTTTGGGCTTTATTCTGCGTTTTAACGTAAAACAGCATAAAACGACGAAATTTTTTATTATTCGTTTTTACAGTAATATTGCGTCTATTTGAACGATTTCAACGATCTAAAATGGCGAAAATGCTTATTTTAGCAAAACAGCGCGTTTGACCTTTAATCATCGTTTTAGCGTAGACGGCATAAAACGACAGGGTACATTATTCGTTTCTTATTAATGTGCGTCTATTTGAACGGTTTCAACGATCTAAAATGCTTGAAAATGTATTTTAGCAAAACAGCACGTTTTGAGCTTTAATCTGCGTTTAATGCGTAGAACAGCATAAAACGACAGATTGCGCGTATTCGTTTTTTATTAATATTGCTTCTGTTTGAACGGTGATTTCAACGATCTAAAATGCTTGAAAGTGATCATTTTAGCAAAACAGCACGTTTTGAGCTTTAATCTGCGTTTTAACGCGTAAAGCAGCATAAAAACGGCGAAATTTTTATTCGTTTTTATTAATATTGCGTCCTGTTGAACGATTTCAACGATTTAAAATGCTCTTGAAAATGCTTATTTTAGCAGCAAAACAGCACGTTTTGAGCTTTAATCTGCGTTTTAGCGCGTAAAACAGCATAAAACGGCAGAAATTTTTATTATTCGTTTTTATTTTATTGCGTCTGTTGATCGATTTCAGCGATCTAAAATGTGAAAATGATTATTTTAACCCACAAAACAGCACGTTTGAGCTTTGATCTGCGTTTTAACGCAGTAAAACAGCATAAAACGACAATTTTTATTATTCGTTTTTATTAATGTGCTTCTATTTGAACGATTTCAACGATCTAAAATGCTTGAAAATGCTTATTTTAGCCGACAGCACGTTTTGAGCTTTATTCTGCGTTTAACGCGTAAAACAGCATAAAAACGACAGAAATTTTATTATTCGTTTTATTAATATTGCGTCTATTTGAACGATTTCAACGATCTAAAATGCTTGAAATGCTTATTTTGTAGCAAAACAGCACGCTGAGCTTTAATCTGCGTTTAACGCGTAAAACAACGCCAAAACGACAGAATTTTATTATTCGTTTTTTATTAATATTGCGTCTATTTGTACGATTTCAACGATCTAAAATGCTTGAAAATGCTTATTTCAGCAAAACAGCACGTTTTGAGCTTTTAATCTGCGTTTTAACGTAAACAGCATAAAAACGACGAATTTTTTATTATTCGTTTTTTATTAATATTGCTTCTATTTGAACGATTTCAACGATCTAAATGCTTGAAAATGCTTATTTTGTAAAACAGCACGTTTGAGCTTTTAATCTGCGTTTTAACGCGTAAAACAGCGCATAAAAACGACGAAAATTTTACATTATTCGTTTTTTATTAATATTGCGTCTATTTGAACGATTTCAGCTTGATCTAAAATGCTTGAAAATGCTTGTTTTAGCAAAACAGCACGTTTTGAGCTTTATTCTGCGTTTTAACGCGTAAAACAGCATAAAACGACGAAATTTTATTATTCGTTTTTATTTTTTATTGCGTCTATTTGAACGATTTCAACGATCTAAAATGCTTGAAAATGCTTATTTTTAGCAAAACAGCACGTTTGAGAGCTTTAATCTGCGGGTTTTAGCGCGTAAAACAGCATAAAAACGACGAATTTTTTATTATTCGTTTTTATTAATATTGCTTCTATTTGAACGATTTCCAACGATCTAAAATGCCTTTAAAAGCTTATTTTAGCAAAACAGCCGTTTTTGGGGCTTTAATCAGGTTTTTTAAAGCGTAAAACAACATAAAAAAGACAAAAAATTTTTTTTATTCGTTTTTATTAATATTTCGTCTTTTGAACCCCATTTCAACGATCTAAAATGCTTGAAATTTTTTTTAGCAAAAAAGCACGTTTTGAGCTTTAATCTGCGTTTTAATGCGTAAAACAGTATAAAAAAGACGAACTTTTTTTTATTCGTTTTTTTTTAATATTCTTCTATTTGAACGATTTCAACGATCTAAAAAAAGCTTGAAAAAAGATTATTTTTGCAAAACAGCACGTTTTTAGCTTTTTTAAACTGCGTTTTTAAAGCGAAAACAAAACATTAAAAAAGACGAAATTTTTATTATTCCCTTTTTTATTTATTGCGTCTTTTTTAACGATTTCAACGGTTTTTAAAAAGCTTGAAAAAAGCTTATTTTTCAAAACAGCATTTTTTAGCTTTATTTTGCGTTTTTAAAGCGTAAAACAGGGATAAAACGACGAAATTTTTGGTTATTCGTTTTTTTTTAATATTGCGTCTATTTTTAACGATTTCAACGATATTTAAAATGCGAAAAAGCTTTTTTTAGCAAAACAGCACGTTTTGAGCTTTTTTCTGCGTTTTAACGAAAACAGCATAAAAAAGGAAATTTTAATTCGTTTTTATTAATATTGCGTCTATTTGAACGATTTCAACGATCTAAAATGCTTTAAAATCTTTTTTTTAGCAAAAAGCCGTTTTTTACCTTTTAAACATCGGAAGCGTAAGACAGCATAAAAACGACGAAATTTTTATTATTCGTTTCTTATTAATATTGCGTCTATTTGAACGATTTCAACGATCTAAAATGCTTGAAAATGCTTTTTTAAAAACAGCACGTTTTGAGTTTTTAAACTGCGTTTTAATGCGTAAAACAGCATAAAAAAAGACGAATTTAAATTTTTCGTTTTTATTAATATTTTTTTTCTATTTGGGAAAATTTCAACGATCTTTAAAAAGCTTGAAAGTGATCATTTTAGCAAAAAAGCACGTTTTTAGCTTTAATCTGCGTTTTTTAAAGCGTAAAAGCTTTTTTTAAAAAGACGAAATTTTATTATTCGTTTTTTTTAATATTGCGTCTTTTTTGAACCCATTTCAACGATTTAAAAAAGCTTGAAAAAAGGGTTTTTTTTTGCAAAAAAAGCACGTTTTTTAGCTTTTTAAACTGGGGGTTTTTAAAGCGTAAAACAGCATAAAAAAAGACGAAATTTTTTTTATTCTTTTTATTTTTTTTTGCGTCTATTTGACATTTCCCAAAGGGTCAAAATGTTTAAAAAGATTATTTTTAGCAAAAAAGCCCTTTTGAGCTTTGGGTCTGCGTTTTTTAAAGCGTAAAACAGCATAAAAAAAGACGAATTTTTTTTTATTCGTTTTTTTTTAATATTGCTTCTATTTTTGAAAGATTTCAACGATCTAAAATGCGAAAAAAGCTTATTTTGCCCAAAAAGCACGTTTTTAGGGTTTATTCTGCCCTTTTAACGCGGGAAAACAGCATAAAAAAAGACGAAATTTTTTTTTTTTCGTTTTTTTTTAATATTGCGTCTATTTGAACGATTTCAACGATCTAAAATGCTTGAAAATGCTTATTTTAGCAAAAAAAGCCGCTTTTTAGCTTTTAAACTGCGAACGCGTAAACCGGCCAAAAAAAAGACGGGGTTTTTCAAATTTTTCGTTTTTTTTTAATAATTTCGTCTATTTGTACGATTTCAACGATCTAAAAAAGCTTGAAAATGCTTATTTCAGCAAAACAGCACGTTTTTAGCTTTTAAACTGCGTTTTAACGCGTAAAAAAAGCATAAAAAAGACAATTTTTTTTTATTCGTTTTTTTTTAATATTGCTTCTATTTGAACGATTTCAACGATCTAAAAAAGCTTGAAAATTCCTTTTTTTAGCAAAAAAGCACGTTTTGGGGGCTTTAATCTGCGTTTTTAAAGCGAAAACAGCATAAAAAAAGACGAAATTTTTATTATTCGTTTTTTTTTAATATTTGCGTCTATTTGAACGGGGTTTCAACGATCTAAAAAAGCTTGGAAAAATTGGGTTTTTTAGCAAAACAGCACGTTTTTTGCCATTCTGCGTTTTAACCGGGGGTAAAAAAACAAAAAAAAGACGAAATTTTTTTTTATTCGTTTTTTTTTTTTATTGGGGTCTATTTGAACGATTTCAACGATCTTAAAAACTTTAAAATGCTTTTTTTTTAGCAAAACAGCACGTTTTGAGCTTTTTAAACTGCGTTTTTAAAGCGTAAAACGGCCTTTAAAAAAGACGAATTTTTTTTTTCGTTTTTATTAATATTGTTTTTATTTGAACGATTTCAACGATCTAAAATGCTTAAAATGCTTATTTTAGCAAAACAGCACGTTTTGAGCTTTTAATCTGCGTTTTAACGCGTAAAACAGCAAAAACGACAGAATTTTTATTATTCGTTTTTATTATTTTTGCGTCTATTTGAACGATTTCAACGATCTAAAATGCTTGAAAATGCTTATTTTAGCAAAACAGCACGTTTTGAGCTTTAATCTGCGTTTTAACCGTAAAACAACAAAAACGCGAATTTTATTACTCTTTTTATTAAGTAATGAACAATACAACGACTAAAATTTGAAAATGCTTATTTTTGAAAACTATCGTTATTTAATCACGTTTAAAGCGTAAAAAGCATTTTAAAACGCAAATTTTTTATTCGTTTTTTATTATATTGCGTCTAACGATTTAAAACGATCAAAATGCTTTGAAAATCTTATTTTGAAAAATGACGTTTTAAGCTTAAATCGCGTTTTAACGTAAAACACATTATAACACAGAATTTTTATTATTCGTTTTTATTTTTTTGCGTATTTGAACGTTCAACACATAAAAATGCTTGAAAATGCTTATTTTAGCAAAATACGTTTGAGCTTTTAATTCGTTTTAACGCTAAAACATGCTAAAACGACAATTACTTATTATTCGTTTTATTATATTGCTTCTATTTGAACATTTCAACGATCTAAAATGCTTGAAATCTTATTTTAATAACACGTTTTATTTATCGGTTTAACGCGTAAACAGCATAAAACGCAAATTTTTATTATTCGTTTTTTATTAATTTGCGTATTTGAACGTTTCAACGATCTAAAATGCTTGAAAATGCTTATTTTAGCAAAAAGCAGTTTGACTTTATTCTGCGTTTAACGCGTAAAACACATAAAAACGACGAAATTTTATTTTATCGATATATTTTACTTTATTTGAACGATTTCAACGATCGTAAAAGCTAAAACGCAATTTTACAAATCGTTTTTAGCTTTATTGCGTTTTTAACGCGTAAACACATAAAACGCTGAAATTTTTATTATTAGTTTTTATTTTAATTGCGTTTTTGAAATTTACTAAAACTTAAAATGCTATTTTTACAAAACGCGTTTTATTTTGACATTTGCGTTTTAACTCTAAAAAGCATAAAACACGTATTTTATTATTCGTTTTATTTAATTTGCTTTATTGGAACGATTTCAACGATCAAAATGCTTGAAAATGCTTTTTTAGCAAACAGCACGTTTTGAGCTTTAATCTGCGTTTAACGCGTAAAACACATAAAACGAAATTTTTTTTTTATTCGTTCTATTGGCATTAATTAAGCGTAAAAGCA
>NW_027047691.1:0-13338 GCF_025399875.1 Dalotia coriaria
TTAAAACGTAGATTAAAAACTCAAAACGTGCTGTTTTTTAAAATAACATTTAAACTTTTTATCGTTGAAGCAATAAACCAATTTAAAAAAAACGAATAATAAAAATTCCGTCGTTTTTAGCTGTTTTACGCGTTAAAACGCAGATTCTCAAAACGTGCTGTTTGCTAAAATAATCATTTTCAAGCATTTTAGATCGTTGAAATCGTTCAAATAGACGTGCAATATTAATAAAAATCGAAAATAAAAATTTCGTCGTTTTTATGCTGTTTTACGCGTTAAAACGCAGATTAAAGCTCAAACGTGCTGTTTTGCTAAAATAATCATTTTCAAGAATTTTAGATCGTTGAAATCGTTCAAATAGACGCAATATTAATAAAAACGTAATATAAAAATTTCGTCGTTTTATGCTGTTTACGTATAAACGCAGATTAAAGCCTCAAAAACGTGCTGTTTTGCTAAATAAGCATTTTCAAGCATTTTCAGACTCGTTGAAATCGTTCAAATAGAAGAAATATTAATAAAACGAATAATAAAAATTCGTCGTTTTTATGCTGGTTTACGCGTTAAAACGCAGATTGAAGCTCAAAACGTGCTGTTTTGCAAAAATAATCATATTCAAGCATTTTAGATCGTTGAAATCGTTCAAATAGAAGCAAATATTAATAAAAACGAATTATAAAAATCGTCGTTTTATGCTGTTTTACGCGTTAAAAACGCAGATTAAAGCTCAAAACGTGCTGTTTTGCTAAATAACATCATTTTCAAGCATTTAGATCGTTGAAATCGTTCAAATAGACGCAATATTAATAAAAACGAATCATGTACCTTCGTCGTTTTATGTGTTTACGCGTAAAACGAGATTAAAGCTCAAAACGTGCTGTTTTGCTAAAATAAGATTTTCAAGCATTTTAGATCGTTGAAATCGTTCAAATAGAAGAATATTAATAAAAACGAATAATAAAAATTCGTCGTTTTATGTTGTTTTACGCGTTAAAACGCAGATTAAAGCTCAAAACGTGCTGTTTTGCTAAAATAATCATTTTCGAATTTTAGATCGTTGAAATCGTTCAAATAGACGCAATATTAATAAAAACGAATAATAAAAATTTCGTCGTTTTTATGCTGTTTTACGCATTAAAACGCAGATTAAAGCTCAAAACGTGCTGTTTTGCTAAAATAAGCATTTTCAAGCATTTAGATCGTTGAAATCGTTCAAATAGAAGCAATATTAATAAAAACGAATAATAAAAATTCGTCGTTTTATGCGGTTTACGCGTTAAAACGCAGATTAAAGCTCAAAACGTGCCGTTTTGCTAAAATAATCATTTCGCATTTAGATCGTTGAAATCGTTCAAATGACTGCAATATTAATAAAAACGAATAAAAAAATTTCCTCGTTTTATGCTGTTTTACGCGTTAAAACGCAGATTAAAAGCTCAAAACGCTGTTTTGCTAAAATAAGCATTTTCAAGCATTCTGATCGTGAAATCGTTCGAATAGAAGCAATTTAAAAAACAGAATAATAAAATCGTCGTTTTTATGCTGTTTACGCGTTAAACGCAGATTAAAGCTCAAAACGTGCTGTTTTTCTAAAATAATCATTTTCAGCATTTTAGATTGCTGAAATCGTTCAAATAGACGCAATATTAAAAAAATCGAATAATATTTCGCGCTTTATGCTGTTTTACGCGTTAAACGCAGATTAAAGCTCAAAACGTGCTGTTTTGCTAAAATAAGCATTTCAAGCATTTTAGATCGTTGAAACGTTCAAATAGAAGAAATATTAATAAAAACGAATAATAAAAATTCGTCGTTTTTATGTGTTTTACGTTAAAACGTAATTAAAGTAAAATCTGTTTTCAAAATTGTTTTTCGCATTAAAAATTAATCCAAAGAACATTTAATAAAAAAATTAAACGTCGTTTATAGGTTTAGCTAAAAAACATTTAAGCTCAAATCGTGATTGCTAAATAACATTTAAGCATTTTAATAAAGAATCTTTAAAAACATTTTAATTTCTTAAAATCGCGTTAAAGCTTTATTGAGTTAAAAAAGCAGATTTAAAATCATTTTGTGCTGTTTCGTTAAATAAGCATATTCAAGAAAATGATTTAAAATCCTTTTAAATTTTAGAAAATAAATTTCAAAGTGTTTTACTAAAAAATTAAAATTTCTTAGTGTTTTAAAGAAGAACATTTAAACATTTGATTTAAAATTTTTATAGTTTTACGTTTAAAACAATTAAATAAAATCGTCGTTTTAATAATTACGTTTTAAAAAGATTCGTTAAATTGTTTTTAAAAACCAATTAAAAAAAGATTTAAATTTCATTTTAGCTTTTATTAAAGAATAATAAAAATCCTGTTTTAAGCATTTTTACGTTTAACGTTAAACGTCAAATTAGATATTGCTAAAATAAGCTTTAAAAAAATTTAGATTTTTGGTTTTGTTAAAAGGCAATTAATAAAAACGTAATAAAAATAAAAATTATTTTTACGTTAAACGCTAAATAAAAGCTCAAAACGTGTTTTAAAACAATCTTTCAAGCATTTTAGATCTTGTTTTTCGCTAAAACGCAATTAAAAAAACGAATAATGTAAAATTGTCGTTTTGTTTTTAGCGTTAAAAAGATTAAAAGCCAAAATGCTGTTTTGCTAAAATAATAAATTTTCAAGCTTTTAGATCGTTTAAATCGTTCAAAACGCAAAAATTAAAAAACTTTAAAAAATTCGTCGTTTTATGCGTTTTACGCGTTAAAACGTTAAACTAAAAGCTTTTTAAAACTAAAATAAAAATTCAAGCATTTTAGATCGTTAACGTTAAATAGACGCAATAATAATAAAAACGAATAATAAAATTTCGTCGTTTTTATGCTGTTTTACGTGTTAAAACGCAGATTAAAAGCTCAAAACGTGCTGTTTTGCTAAAATAATCATTTTCAAGCACTTTTAGATCGTTGAAATCGTTCAAATGGGCGGAATATTAATAAAAACGAATAATAAAAACTTCGTCGTTTTTATGCTGTTTTACGCGTTAAAAACGCAGATTAAAAACTCAAAACGTGCTGTTTTGCTAAAATAAGCATTTTCAAGCATTTTAGATCGTTGAAATCGTTCAAATAGAAGCTAAATTTTATAAAAAAAACGAATAATAAAAATTCGTCGTTTTTATGCTGTTTTACGCGTTAAAACGTAGATTAAAGCTCAAAACGTGCTGTTTTGCTAAAATAATCATTTTCAAGCATTTTAGATCGTTGAAATCGTTCAAATAGACGCAATATTAATAAAACGAATAATAAAATTTCGTCGTTTTTATGCTGTTTTACGCGTTAAAACGCAGATTAAAAGCTCAAAACGTGCTGTTTTGCTAAAATAAGCATTTTCAAGCATTTTAGATCGTTGAAATCGTTCAAATAGAAGCAATATTAATAAAAACGAATAATAAAAAATTCGTCGTTTTATGCTGTTTTAAGCGTTAAAACGCAGATTAAAGTTCAAAACGTGCTGTTTTGCTAAAGAAATCATTTTCAAGCATTTTAGATCGTTGAAATCGTTCAAATAGACGCAATATTAATAAAAACGAATAATAAAAATTTCGTCGTTTTTAATGTTTTACGCGTTAAAACGCAGATTAAAAAAACGTGCTGTTTTGCTAAAATAACATTTCAAGCATTTTAGATCGTTGAAATCGTTAAAAGCGCAATATTAATAAAAACAGTTAATTAAAAATACTGTCGTTTTATGCTGTTTACGTTAAAACGCAGATTAAACTCAAAACGGCTGTTTGCTAAAATAAACATTTTCAAGCATTTTGCTCGTTAAATCGTTCAAATAGACAAATTAATAAAGCATTCGAATAATAAAAATTTCGCTTTTATGTTTAGCGTTATAAAAAGATTAAAAGCTCAAAACGTGCAGTTTTGCTAAATAGCTTTTAAGATTTTAGATCGTTGAAACGTTCAAATAGAAGAATATTAATAAAAATAATAAAAAATTCGTCGTTTTTATGCGTTTCGCGTTAAAACGCAGATTAAACTCAAAAACTGCTTTTTATAAAAATAATCATTTTCAAGCTTTTAGATCGTTAAAAGCGTTCAAATCAACAATATTAATACAAACGAATAATTAAAATTTCGTCGTTTAATGTTTATACGCAATAAAACGAATTAAAAAAACGTGCTGTTTTCCTAATATATTTTAACGCTTTAAATCGTTAAATCGTTCAAATAGATGCAATATTAATAAAAACAATTAATAAAAAATTGTCGTTTTATGCTGTTTTAGCGTTAAAACGCAGATTAAAACTCAAAACGTGTGTTTTTAAAATAAACATTTCAAGCATTTTAAGTTGAAATCGTTCAAATAGACATATTAATAAAAACGAATAATAAAATTGCGTTTTATGCGTTTTAAAGCGTTAAAACGCAGATTAAAGCTAAAATGCGGTTTTGCTAAAACAGATTATTTCAAGCATTAGTTGCTAAAACGTTCAAATAGACGCAATATTAATAAAACGAAATAAAAAAATTTATTTTTAAGTTTTCCGTTTAAAGCGTTTAACCTCAAAACGCTGTTTGCTAAAATAAGCATTTTCAAGCATTTAAAATTTAAAGTTTCAAATGAGAACATTAATAAAAATAATAAAAAATTCGTCGTTTTATGTGTTTCGCGTTTAAAACTGATTAAACGCTCAAAACGTGCTGTTTTAAGCTAAAATAATCTTTTCAAAGAATTTTAATCGTTGAAATCGTTCAAATAGACGCATATTAATAAAACGAATTATAAAAAATTTCGTTTTTTATGCTGTTTTACGCTTAAACGCAGATTAAAACCAAAACGTGCTTTTCAAAATAACATTTTCAAAATGCTTTAGATCGCTTGAAATCGTTAAATAAAGCAATATTAATAAAACCAATAATAAAAATTATGTGTTTTACGTTAAAACGCAGATTAAAGCTCAACCGTTTTCTAAAGCAGCATTTTAGATCTGAAATCGTTAAATAGAAATATTAATAAACGAAAAAAAACGCGGCTGTTTCGTTAAACGCAGATGTTCAAACGTGTTTTGCTAAAATAATCATTAGCAATATTAATAAAAACGAATAATAAAAATTCGTCGTTTTTATGCTGTTTTACGCGTTAAAACGCAGATTAAACTCAAAACGTGCTGTTTTGCTAAAATAATCATTTTCAAGAATTTTAGATCGTTGAAATCGTTCAAATAGACGCAATATTAATAAAAACGAATAATAAAAATTTCGTCGTTTTGCTGTTTTAGCATTAAAACGCAGATTAAACTCAAAACGTGCTGTTTTGCAAAATAAGCATTTTCAAGCATTTTAGATCGTTGAAATCGTTCAAATAACAATATTAATAAAACGAATAATAAAAATCGTCGTTTTATTGCTTTAGCGTTAAAACGCAGATTAAAGCTAAAACGTGCTGTTTTGAAAATTCATTTTCCAGCATTTTAGATCGTTGAAATCGTTCAAAAGACGCAAATTAATAAAAATAATAAATTTTGTCGTTTTACGCGTTAAATCGCAGATTAAAGCTCAAAACGTGCTGTTTTGCTAAAATAAGCATTTCAAGCTTTTAGATCGTTGAAATCGTTCAAATAGAAGCAATATTAAAAAAATCGAATAATAAAAATTTTTTGTTGTTTTATGCTGTTTTACGCGTTAAAACGGAATTAAAAGCTAACTAAATAATCATTTTGCTAAAATAAGCATTTTCAAGCATTTTAGATCGTTAAATCGTTCAATAGATGCAAAATAAAAACGAATAATAAAAATTCGTCGTTTTTTATTCTGTTTTACGCCAAAAACGCAGATTAAAGCTCAAAACGTGCTGTTTCTAAAATAATCATTTTCAAGCATTTTAGATCGTTAAATCGTTCAAATAGACGCATATTTAAAAAAACGAATAATAAAGATTTCGTCGTTTTTACGCGTTAAACGCGTTAAAACGCAGTTAAAATCAAAACGTGCTGTTTTGCTAAAATAAGCATTTTCAAGCATTTTAGATCGTTGAAATCGTTCAAATAGACGCAATATTAATAAAAAACGAATAATAAAATTTCTGCGTTTTTATGCGTTTTACGCGTTAAACGCAATTAAACTCAAAACGTGCTGTTTTGCAAAATAAGCATTTTCAAGCATTTAATCGTTGAAACGTTCAATAGAAGAAATATTAATAAAAACCAATAATAAAAATTCGCGTTTTTATGCTGTTTTACGTTAAAACGCAGATTAAAGCTCAAAACGTTCTGTTTTGCTAAAATAATCATTTTCAAGCACTTTAGATCGTTGAAATCGTTCAAATAGACGCAATATTAATAAAAACGAATAATAAAAATTCGTCGTTTTTATGCTGTTTTACGCGTTAAAACGCAGATTAAACTTAAAACGTGCTGTTTTGCTAAAATAATCATTTTCAAGCATTTTAGCTCGTTGAAATCGTTCAAATAGACGCAATATTAATAAAAAAAAATAATAAAAATTTCGTCGTTTTTATGCTGTTTTACGCGTTAAAACGCAGATTAAAACTCAAAATGTGCTGTTTTGCGAAAATAAGCATTTTCAAAGCATTTTAGATCGTTGAAATCGTTCAAATAGAAGAAATATTAATAAAAACGAATAATAAAAATTCGTTGTTTTTATGCTGTTTTACGCGTTAAAACGCAGATTAAAGCTCAAAACGTGCTGTTTTGCTAAAATAATCATATTCAAGCATTTTAGATCGTTGAAATCGTTCAAATAGACGCAATATTAATAAAAACGAATAATAAAAATTTCGTCGTTTTTATGCTGTTTTACGCGTTAAAACGCAGATTAAAGCTCAAAACGTGCTGTTTTGCTAAAATAAGCAGTTTCAAGCATTTTAGATCGTTGAAATCGTTCAAATAGAAGCAATATTAATAAAAACGAATAATAAAAATTTCGTCGTTTTATGCTGTTTTACGCGTTAAAACGCAGATTAAAAGCTCAAAAAGTGCTGTTTTGCTAAAATAAGCATTTTCAAGCATTTTAGATCGTTGAAATCGTTCAAATAGAAGCTATATTAATAAAAACGAATAATAAAAATTCGTCGTTTTATGCTGTTTTACGCGTTAAAACGCAGATTAAAGCTCAAAACGTGCTGTTTTGCTAAAATAATCATTTCCAAGCATTTTAGATCGTTGAAATCGTTCAAATAGACGCAATATTAATAAAAACGAATAATAAAATTTCGTCGTTTTATGCTGTTTTACGCGTTAAAACGCAGATTAAAGCTTAAAACGTGCTGTTTGCTAAAATAATCATTTTCAAGCATTTTAGATCGTTGAAATCGTTCAAATAGACGCAATATTAATAAAAACGAATAATAAAAATTTCGTCGTTTTATGCTGTTTTACGCGTTAAAACGCAGATTAAAAGCTCAAAACGTGCTGTTTTGCTAAAATACGCATTTTCAAGCATTTTAGATCGTTGAAATCGTTCAAATAGAAGCAATATTAATAAAAACGAATAATAAAAAATTCGTCGTTTTTATGCTGTTTTACGCGTTAAAACGCGGATTAAAGCTCAAAACGTGCTGGTTTGCTAAAATAATCATTTTCAAGCATTTTAGATCGTTGAAACGTTCAAAAGACGCAATATTAAAAAAACCAATAATAAAAATTTCGTCGTTTTTATGCTGTTTTACGCATTAAAACGCAGATTCTCAAAACGTGCTGTTTTGCTAAAATAATCATTTTCAAAACACTTTGATCGTTTTAAATCGTTCAATAAATATTAATATAAAAAAAATAATAAAAAGTCGTTTTATGCTGTTACGCGTTAAAACGCAGATTAAAGCTCAAAACGTGCTGTTTTGCTAAAATAACATTTCAAAACATTTTAGACGTTGAAATCGTTCAAATGAGCAATATTAATAAAAACGAATAATAAAAATCGTCGATGCTGTTTTAGCGTTAAAACGATTTAAGCTCAAAACGTGCTGTTTTGCTAAAATAATCATTTTCAAGCATTTTAGATCGTTGAAATCGTTCAAATAGACTCATATTAAAAACGAATAATAAAATTTCTCGTTTTTACTGTTTTACGCGTTAAACGGATTAAAGCTCAAAACGTGCTTTTTGCTAAAATAAGCATTTTCAAGCATTTTAGATCGTTGAAATCGTTCAAATAAAAAATATAAAAAAATGAATATAAAAATCGTTTTTATTGTTTTTCGCGTTAAACACAGATTAAACTCAAAACTGCTGTTTTGCTAAAATAAGCATTTTCAAAACATTTTAGATCGTTGAACGTTCAAATAGAAGTATTAAAAACGAATAATAAAAATTCGTCGTTTTATGCTGTTTTACGCGTTAAAACGCAGATTAAAATCAAAATGCTGTTTTGCTAAAATAATCATTTTCAAGCATTTTTTTTATCGTTGAAATCGTTCAAAAAAGACGCAATATTAATAAAACGATAATAAAAATTTCGTCGTTTTATGCTGTTTACGCGTTAAAACGCAGATTAAAACTCAAAACGTGGGGTTTTGCTAAAATAAGCATTTTTCAAGCTTTAGATCGTTGAAATGTTCAAAAGAAGCAATATTAATAAAAACGAAAAATTTAAAATTACGTCGTTTTTATGCTGTTTTCCGCGTTAAAACGCAGTTAAAGTCAAAACGTGTTGTTTTTCTTAAAAATCATTTTCAAAGCATTTTAGATCGTTTGAATCGTTCAAATCGCAATATTAATAAAAACGTTGTAAAGAATAACTCCGCATGTGGTTCTCTAATTCACAATCTCTTTTTATTCTCTAATTATACAATTCTATTTTATTTTCACGTTCCCTTCTCCCTTTTTCACTCTCGTCTCTCGGCTGCGTTCTCCGTCGACTCCTTTTGTTTCGTCTCTCGCCCGTTTTCAGTATCCTTCCCTTCTAACGCAGCGCTTGCGCGCAGTCCACCGACTACGCCACAAGGCCATATTTAACAGAATAATAAAATTTTCGTCGTTTTAATGCTGTTTTACGCGTTAATACGCAGATTAAAGCTCAAAACGTGCTGTTTGCTAAAATAATCATTTTCAAGCATTTTAGATCGTTGAAATCGTTCAAATAGACGCAATATTAATAAAAACGAATAATAAAAATTTCGTCGTTTTTATGCTGTTTTACGCATTAAATCGCAGATTAAAGCTCAAAACGTGCTGTTTTGCTAAAATAAGCATTTTCAAGCATTTTAGATCGTTGAAATCATTCAAATAGAAGCAATATTAATAAAAACGAATAATAAAAAATTCGTCGTTTTTATGCTGTTTTACGCGTTAAAACGCAGATTAAAGCTCAAAACGTGCTGTTTTGCTAAAATAATCATTTTCAAGCATTTTAGATCGTTGAAATCGTTCAAATAGACGCAATATTAATAAAAACGAATAATAAAAATTTCCTCGTTTTATGCTGTTTTACGCGTTAAAACGCAGATTAAAGCTCAAAATGTGCTGTTTTGCTAAAATAAGCATTTTCAAGCATTTTAGATCGTTGAAATCGTTCAAATAGAAGCAATATTAATAAAAACGAATAATAAAAAATTCGTCGTTTTTATGCTGTTTTACGCGTTAAAACGCAGATTAAAGCTCAAAACGTGCTGTTTTGCTAAAATAAGCATTTTCAAGCATTTTAGATCGTTGAAATCGTTCAAATAGAAGCAATATTAATAAAAACGAATTATAAAATTCGTCGCTTTTATGCTGTTTTACGCCTTATAACGCAGATTAAAGCTCAAAACGTGCTGTTTTGCTAAAATAATCATTTTCAAGTTTTTAGATCGTTGAAATCGTTCAAATAGACGCAATATTAATAAAAAAGAATAATAAAATTTCGTCGTTTTATGCTGTTTTACGCGTTAAAACGCAGATTAAAGCTCAAAACGTGCTGTTTTGCTAAAATAGCATTTTCAAGCATTTTAGATCGTTGAAACCGTTCAAATAGAAGCATATTTAAAACAAACAATAATAAAAATTCGTCGTTTTTATGCTGTTTTCGCGTTAAAACGCAGATTAAAGCTCAAAAAGTGCTGTTTTGCTAAAATAACATTTCAAGCATTTTAGATCGTTGAAATCGTTCAAACAGACGCAATATTAATAAAACGTATAATAAAAACTTCGTCGTTTTTTTGCTGTTTTAGCGTTAAAACGCAGATTAAAGCTCAAAACGTGCTGTTTTGCTTAAATAACATTTTCAAGCATTTTAGATCGTTGAAATCGTTCAAATAGAGCAATATTAATAAAAACGAATAATAAAAATTCGTCGTTTTATGTGTTTTACGCGTTAAAACGCAGATTAAAAGCTCAAAACTGCTGTTTTGCTAAAATAATCATTTTCAAGCATTTTAGATCGTTGAAATCGTTCAAAGAGACGCAATATTAATAAAAACGAATAATAAAAATTTCGTCGTTTTTATGCTGTTTACGCGTTAAACGCAGATTAAAGCACAAAACGTGCTGTTTTGCTAAAATAAGCATTTTCAAGCATTTTAGATCGTTGAAATCGTTCAAATAAACAATATTAATAAAAACGAATAATAAAAATTCGTCGTTTTATGCTGTTTTACGCGTTAAAACGCAGATTAAAAGCTCAAAACGTGCTGTTTTGCTAAAATAATCATTTTCAAGCATTTTAGATCGTTGAAATCGTTCAAACAGACGCAATATTAATAAAAACGAATAATAAAAATTTCGTCGTTTTTATGCTGTTTTACTCGTTAAAACGCAGATTAAAGCTCAAAACGTGCTGTTTTGCTTAAATAAGCATTTTCAAGCATTTTAGATCGTTGAAATCGTTCAAATAGAGCAATATTAATAAAAACGAATAATAAAAATTCGTCGTTTTTATGCTGTTTTACGCGTTAAAACGCAGATTAAAACTCAAAACTGCTGTTTTGCTAAAATAATCATTTTCAAGCATTTTAGATCGTTGAAATCGTTCAAAAGAGACGCAATATTAATAAAAACGAATAATAAAAATTTCGTCGTTTTTATGCTGTTTTACGCGTTAAAACTGCAGATTAAAGCTCAAAACGTGCTGTTTTGCTAAAATATGCAATTTCAAGCATTTTAGATCGTTGAAATCGTTCAAATAGACGCAATATTAATAAAAACGAATAATAAAAATTCGTCGTTTTTATGCTGTTTTACGCGTTAAAACGCAGATTAAACTCAAAACGTGCTGTTTTGCTAAAATAAGCATTTTCAAGCATTTTAGATCGTTGAAATCGTTCAAATAGAAGCAATATTAATAAAAACGAATATATAAAAATTCGTCGTTTTTATGCAGTTTCGCGTTAAAACGCAGATTAAAGCTCAAAACGTGCTGTTTTGCTAAAATAATCATTTTCAAGCATTTTAGATCGTTGAAATCGTTCAAATAGACGCAATATTAATAAAAACGAATAATAAAAATTTCGTCGTTTTATGCTGTTTTACGCGTTAAAACGCAGATTAAAAGCTCAAAACGTGCTGTTTTGCTAAAATAAGCATTTTCAAGCATTTTAGATCGTTGAAATCGTTCAAATAGACGCAATATTAATAAAAACGAATAATAAAAAATTTCGTTTTATGCTGCTTTACGCGTTAAAACGCAGATTAAACTCAAAACGTGCTGTTTTGCTAAAATAATCATTTTCAAGCATTTTAGATCGTTGAAATCGTTCAAATAGACGCAATATTAATAAAAACGAATAATAAAAAATTCTTCGTTTTATGCTGTTTTACGCGTTAAAACGCAGATTAAAGCTCAAAACGTGCTGTTTTGCTAAAATAATCATTTTCAAGCATTTTAGATCGTTGAAATCGTTCAAATAGACGCAATATTAATAAAAACGAATAATAAAAATTTCGTCGTTTTATGCTGTTTTACGCGTTAAAACGCAGATTTAAGCTCAAAACGTGCTGTTTGGTAAAATAGCATTTTCAAGCATTTTAGATCGTTGAAATCGTTCAAATAGAAGAAATATTAATAAAACCAATAATAAAAAATTCGTCGTTTTATGCTGTTTTACGCGTTAAACGCAGATTAAAACTCAAAACGTGCTGTTTTGCTAAAATAAGCATTTTCAAGCATTTTAGATTGTTGAAATCGTTCAAATAGAAGCAATAATAAAAACGAATTATAAAAATTCGTCGTTTTATGCTGTTTTACGCGTTAAACGCAGATTAAAGCGCAAAACGTGCTGTTTTGCTAAAATAAGCATTTTCAAGCATTTTAGATCGTTGAAATCGTTCAAATAGAAGCAATATTAATAAAAACGAATAATAAAAATTCGTCGTTTTATGCTGTTTTACGCGTTAAATCGCAGATTAAAGCTCAAAACGTGCTGTTTTGCTAAAATAAGCATTTCAAGCATTTTAGATCGTTGAAATTGTTCAAATAGAAGCAATATTAATAAAACGAATAATAAAAATTCGTGCGTTTTTATGCTGTTTTACGCGTTAAAACGCAGATTAAGCTCAAAACGTGCAGTTTTGCTAAAATAACCATTTTCAAGCATTTTAGATCGTTGAAATCGTTCAAATAGACGCAATATTAATAAAAACGAATAATAAAAATTTCGTGCGTTTTTATGCTGTTTTACGCGTTAAACGGAGATTAAAGCTCAAAACGTGCTGTTTTGCTCAAATAAGCATTTTCAGCATTTTAGATCGTTGAAATCGTTCAAATAGAACAATATTAATAAAAACGAATAATAAAAAATTTGTCGTTTTTTTCTTTTACGCGTTAAAGCAGTTAAACTCAAAACGTTGTTTGCTAAAAGAATCATTTTCAAGCATTTTAGATCGTTGAAATCGTTCCAAATAGACGCAATATTTAAAAACGGGGAATTAAAAAATTTTTTGGGTTTTACTTTTTGCGTTCGCGATTAAAGCTCAAAAAGGGTGTTTTGCTAAAATAAGCATTTTCAAGCATTTTAGATCGTTGTCGTTTCAAAAGAAGCAATTTAAAAAACGAATAATAACAAATTCGTCGTTTTTATGCTGTTTTCGTGTTAAAAAGCGTTAAAGCTCAAAACGTCTGTTTTTTTTAAAATAAGCGTTTTGCATTTTTTGATCGTTGAAATCGTTAAATAGAAGAAATATAAAAAACGAATGATAAAAATTCGTCGTTTTTATGCTGTTTTTCGCGTTAAAAAGCGTTAAACTCAAAAAGTGCTTTTTGCTAAAATAATATTTAAGCATTTTAATGGTGAAATCGTTAAAAAGACCCAAAATTAAAAAAAACGAAAAATAAAAAATTTTGTGTTTTTTGCTGTTTTGCGTTAAAAAGCAGATTAAAGCTCAAAAACTGCTGTTTTTGTAAAAATTTAA
>NW_027047692.1:0-13327 GCF_025399875.1 Dalotia coriaria
AAAAATTTTTATTTTTTTAAAATTTTTGGCTTTGAACGTTTAACGTGTAAAAAATTTTGAACACGTTTTGGCTTTAATCTGCGTTTTAACGCTAAAACAACATAAAACGACGAATTTTTATTATTGGTTTTTTTTAATATTGCTTCTATTTGAACAATTTCAACGATCTAAAATGCTTGAAAATGCTTATTTTAGCAAAACAGCTCGTTTTGAGTTTAATCTGCGTTTAACGCGTAAAACAGAATAAAACGACGAAATTTTTATTATTCGTTTTTATTAATATTGCGTCTATTTGAACGATTTCAACGATCTAAAATGCTTGAAAGGATTATTTTAGCAAAATAGCACGTTTTGAGCTTTAATCCCGCGTTTTAACGCGTAAAACAACATAAAACGACGAATTTTTATTATTTGTTTTATTAATATTGCTTCTATTTGAACGATTTCAACGATCTAAAATGCTTATTTTAGCAAAACAGCACGTTTTGAGCTTTAATCTGCGTTTTTAAAGCGTAAAACAGCATAAAACGACAACATTTTTATTATTCGTTTTTATTAATATGCGTCTATTTGAACGATTTCAACGATCTAAAATGCTTGAAAATGATTATTTTAGCAAAACAGCACGTTTTGAGCTTTAATCTGCGTTTTAACGCGTAAAACAGCATAAAAACGACAAAATTTTTATTATTCGTTTTTGTTAATATTGCGTCAATTTGAACGATTTCAACGATCTAAAATGCTTGAAAAGGATTATTTTAGCAAAACAGCACGTTTTGAGCTTTTAATCTGCGTTTTAACGCGTAAGACGCTTAAAAACGACGAATTTTTTTTCATTCGTTTTTATTAATATTGCTTCTATTTGAACGATTTCAACGATCTAAAATGCTTGAAAAGCTTATTTTAGCAATACAGCACGTTTTGAGCTTTAATCTGCGTTTTAACGCGTAAAACAGCATAAAACGACGAAATTTTTATTATTCGTTTTATTAATATAGCGTCTATTTGAACGATTTCAACGATCTAAAATGCTTGAAAATGATTATTTTAGCAAAACAGCACGTTTTGAGCTTTTAATCTGCGTTTTAACGCGTAAAACAGCATAAAAACGACGTATTTTTTATTATTCGTTTTATTAATATTGCTTCTATTTGAACGATTTCAACGATCTAAAATGATGGAAAATGCTTATTTTAGCAAAACAGCACGTTTTTAGCTTTAACTGCGTTAACGCGTAAACAGCATAAAACGACGAAATTTTTATTATTCGTTTTTATTAATATTGCGTCTGAACGATTTCAACGATCTAAAATGCTTGAAAATGATTATTATAGCAAAACAGCACGTTTTGAGCTTTAATCTGCGTTTTAACGCGTAAAACAGCATAAAACGACGAATTTTTATTATTCGTTTTACTAGTATTGCTTCTATTTGAACGATTTCAACGATCTAAAATGCTTGAAAATGCTTATTTTAGCAAAACAGCACGTTTTGAGCTTTTAATCTGCGTTTTAACGCGTAAAACAGCATAAAACGACGAATTTTTATTATTCGTTTTTATTAATATTGCTTCTATTTGAACGATTTCAACGATCTAAATGCTTGAAAATGCTTATTTTAGCAAAACAGCACGTTTTGAGCTTTAATCTGCGTTTTAACGCGTAAAACAGCATAAAACGACGAAATTTTTTATTATTCGTTTTTATTAATATTGCGTCTATTTGAACAATTTCAACGATCTAAAATGCTTGAAAATGATTATTTTAGCAAAACAGCACGTTTTGAGATTTAATCTGCGTTTTAACCGCGTAAACAAACATAAAACGACGAAATTTTATTATTCGTTTTTATTAATATTGCGTCTATTTGAACGATTTAAACGATCTAAAATGTTTGAAAATGATTATTTTAGCAAAAACAAACACGTTTTGATTTAATCTGCGTTTTAACGCGTAAAAGGCATAAAACGGATTTATTATTCGTTTTTATTAATATTGCTTCTATTTGAACTATTTCAACGATCTAAAATGCTTGAAAATGCTTATTTTAGCAAAACAACGAAATTTTTATTATTCGTTTTTTTTATATGCGTCTATTTGAACGATTTCAACGATCTTAAAATGCTTAAAATGATTATTTTAGCAAAACAGCACGTTTTGAGCTTTAATCTGCGCTTTAACGCGTAAAACAGCATAATAACGACAAATTTTTATTATTCGTTTTTATTAATATTGCTTCTATTTGAACGATTTCACGATCTAAAATGCTTATTTTTGCAAAAAGCACGTTTTGAGCTTTAATCTGCGTTTTAACGCGTAAAACAGCATAAAACGACAAAATTTTTATTATTCGTTTTTATTAATATTGCGTCTATTTGAACGATTTCAACGATCTAAATGCTTGAAAATGATTATTTTAGCAAAACAGCACGTTTTGAGCTTTAATCTGCGTTTTATGCGTAAAACAGCATAAAACGACGAAATTTTTATTATTCGTTTTTATTAATATTGCTTCTATTTGAACGATTTCACGATCTAAAATGCTTGAAAATGCTTATTTTAGCAAAACAGCACGTTTTGAGCTTTAATCTGCGTTTTAACGCGTAAAAGATAAAACGACGAAATTTTTATTATTCGTTTTTATTAATATGCTTTTTGAACGTTTCAACGATCTAAAATGCTTGAAAATGCTTATTTTAGCAAAACAGCACGTTTTGAGCTTTAATCTGCGTTTTAACGCGTAAAACAGCTTATAAAAACGACGAATTTTTATTATTCGTTTTTACTAATGTACTTCTATTTGAACGATTTCAACGATCTAAAATGCTTGAAAATACTTATTTTAGCAAAACAGCACGTTTTGAGCTTTAATCTGCGTTTAACGCGTAAAACAGCATAAAACGGCAATTTTTTATTATTCGTTTTATTAATATTGCTTCTATTTGAAGACGATTTCCAGCGATCTAAAAATTAAGCGAAAATTAACTGACAAAACAGCACGTTTTGAATCCTGCGTTTTAACGCGTAAAACGCATAAAAACGACAGAGTACATTATTCGTTTTTTATTAATATTGCGTCTATTTGAACGATTTCAACGATCTAAATGCTTGAAAATGATTATTTTAGCAAAACAGCACGTTTGAGATTTAATCTACGTTTAACGCGTAAAGAACAGCATAAAAACGACCAGAATTTTGCAGTATTCGTTTTTTTATTAATATTGCGTCCTATTTGAACGATTTCAACGATCTAAAATGCTTAAAAGTGATTATTTTAGCAAAAGAGCACGTTTGAGGCCAATCGCGCTTTAGCGCGTAAAAACAGCATAATAACGACGAATTTTTTATTCGTTTTTATTAATATTGCTTCTATTTGAACGTTTCAACGATCTAAAATACTTATTTTAGCAAAACAGCACGTTTTGAGCTTTAATCTGCGTTTTTAACGCGTAAAACAATAAAACGACAAAATTTTATTATTCGTTTTTATTAATATTGCGTCTATTTGAACGATTTCAACGATCTAAAATGCTTGAAAATGCTTATTTTAGCAAAACAGCACGTTTGAGGCTTTAATCTGCGTTTTTAGCGCGTAAAACAACATAAAAACGACAGATTTTTTATTATTCGTTTTATTAATGTTAGCTTCTATTTGAACGATTTCAACGATCTAAAATGCGCGAAATACTTATTTAGCAAAACAGCACGTTTTGAGCTTTAATCTGCGTTTTAACGCGTAAAACAGCATAAAACGACGAAATTTTTATTATTCGTTTTTATTAATATTGCGTCTATTTGAACGATTTCAACAATCTAAAATGCCGAAATGATTATTTTAGCAAACAGCGTTTTGAGCTTTAATCTGCGTTTTAACGCAAAACGACATATAAACGACGAATTTTTTATTGTTCGTTTTATTATGTGCTTTATATTTGAACGATTTCAACGATCAAATGCTTGAAAATGCTTATTTTGTAAAACAGCGCGTTTTTGAGCTTTACTCTGCGTTTTAACGCGTAAAACAGCATAAAAACGACAGAAATTTTTGTGTGGTTTTATTAATATTGCGTCTATTTGAACGATTTCAACGATCTAAAATGCTTGAAATGATTATTTCAGCAAAACACCACGTTTTGAGCTTTAATCCGCGTTTTAACACGTAAAAAACAGCATAAAACGACGAAATTTTTAGCACAACGGCATGTTTTGAGCTTTTAATCTGCGTTTTTAACGCGTAAAGGCAACATAAAACGACGAAATTTTATTATTCGTTTTTATTAATATTGCGTCTATTTGAACGATTTCAACGATCTAAAATGCTTGAAAATGATTATTTTTAGCAAAACAGCGCGTTTTGAGCTTTAATCTGCGTTTTTACGCGTAAAACAGCATAAAAACGTAAAAGAAATTTTTATTATTCGTTTTGTTAATATGCGTCTATTGAACGATTTCAACGATCTAAAATGCTTGAAAAGGATTATTTTATGAAAACAGCACGTTTGAGCTTTAATCACCGCGTTTTTAGCAGCGTAAAACAGCATAAAAGCGGCAATTTTTTTATTATTCGTTTTTATTAATATTACTTCTATTTGAACGATTTCAGCGATCTAAAATGCTTGAAAATGCTTATTTAGCAATACAGCACGTTTTGAGCTGTAATCTGCGTTTTAACGCGTAAAATAACATAAAACGACGAAATTTTTTATTATTCGTTTTTTATTAATATTACTGTTGAACGATTTCAACGATCTAAAATGCTTGAAAATGATTATTTTAGCAAAACAGCACGTTTTGAGCTTTGGTCTAACGTTTTAACGCGTAAAACAGCATAAAACGACGGCATTTTTTATTATTCGTTTTATTAATATTGCTTCATTTGAACGATTTCAACGATCTGCGATACTTTGAAATGCTTATTTTAGCAAAAACAGCACATTTACCGAGGCTTTAATCTGCGTTTTAACGCGTAAAACAGCAAAACGACGAAATTTTTATTATTCGTTTTTTTATTAATATTGCGTCTATTTGAAGACGATTTCAGCGATCTAAAAGTAGCGAAATGATTATTGCCAGCAAAACAGCACGTTTTGAGCTTTGGTACCGCGTTTTGCAAGCAACATAAAACGACGAATTTTTATTATTCGTTTTTTTACTAATATTCTTCTATTTGAACGATTTCAACGATCTGGAAATGGCAGAAATGCTTATTTTTAGCAAAACAGCACGTTTTGAGCTTTAATCTGCGTTTTTAACGCGTAAAACAGCATACAAAACGACGAATTTTTATTATTCGTTTTTGTGTATTGCTTCTATTTGAACGATTTCAACGATCTAAAATGCTTGAAAATGCTTTATTTTATGAAAACAGCACGTTTTGAGCTTTAATCTGCGTTTTAACGCGTAAAACAACATAAAACGGCAGAAATTTTTATTATTCGTTTTTTATTAATATTGCGTCTGTTGAACATTTCAACGATCACAAATGCTTGAAAATGATTGTTTTAGCAAAACAGCACGTTTGAGATTTAATCTGCGTTTTAACACGCGTAAACAACGAAACGACGAAATTTTGTATTCGTTTTTATTAATATTGCACGTCTATTTGAACGATTTCAACGATCTAAAATGCTTAAAATGATTATTTTTAGCAAAACAGCACGTTTTGAGCTTTAATCTGCGCTTTAACGCGTAAAACAGCATAATAACGACGAATTTTTATTCGTTTTTACATTAATATTGCTTCTATTTGAACGGTTTTCAACGATCTAAAATGCTTATTTTAGCAAAACAGCACGTTTTGAGCTTTTAATCTGCGTTTTAACGCGTAAAACAGCATAAAACGACAGATTTTTTATTCGTTTTTTATTAATGTTGCTTCTATTGAACGATTTCAACGATCTAAAATGCTTGAAAATGCTTATTTTAGCAAAACAGCACGTTTTGAGCTTTAATCTGCGTTTTAACGCGTAAAACAGCATAAAACGACGAAATTTTTATTATTTGTTTTTATTAATATTGCGTCTATTTGAAACGATTTCAGCAATCTCGTCCTTACTTGAAAATGAAGTTATTTTAGCAAACAGCACGTTTGAGCTTTAATCTGCGTTTTAACGCGTAAAACAGCATATAAACGACGAATTTTTTATTATTTCGTTTTGGTAATATTGCTTCTATTTGAACGATTTCAACGATCCTAAATGGCGAAAATGCTTGTTTTTAGCAAAACAGCACGTTTTGAGCTTTACTCTGCCCGTTTAACGCGTAAAAACAGCATAAAACGACGAATTTTTGTGTTGGTTTTTACATTAATGTACGTCTGTTGAACGATTTCAACGATCTAAAATGCTTGAAAATGATTATTTCAGCAAAACAGCACGTTTTGAGCTTTTAATCCGCGTTTTTAACGCGTAAAACAGCGCATATAAAACGACGAAATTTTTTGGCACAACAGCATGCTTTACGGGCTTTGTCGCGTTTTAACGCGTAAGAACAGCATAAAAACGACGAAATTTTATTATTCGTTTTTATTAATATTAGCGTCTATTTGAACGGTTTAACGATCTAAAAATCACTTGAAAATGATTATTTTAGCAAAACAGCACGTTTTTGAGCTTTAATCTGCGTTGTAACGTAAAACAGCATAAGGCTTGACAAAAATTTTTATTATTCGTTTTGTTAATGTTGCGTCTATTTAACGATTTCAACGATCTAAAATGCTTGAAAAGGATTATTTTTAGCAAAACAGCACGTTTTGAGCTTTAATCTGCGTTTTTAACGCGTAAGACAACATAAAAACGACAGATTTTATTATTCGTTTTTATTAATATTGTATACTATTTGAACGATTTCAACGATCTAAAATGCTTGAAAATGCTTATTTTAGCAATACAGCACGTTTGGGCTTTAATCTGCCGTTTTGAACCGCGTAAAACAACTTTATAAAACAGCGAAAATTTTTATTATTCGTTTTTATTAATATTGCGTCTATTTGAACGATTTCCAACGATCTAAAATGCTTGAAAATGATTATTTTAACCAAAACAGCACGTTTTGAGCTTTAATCTGCGCGTTTTAACGTAAAGCAGCATATAAACGACGAATTTTTATTATTCGTTTTTTATTAGCTTCTATTTGAACGATTTCAACGATCTAAATGGCAGAAAATACTTATTTTAGCAAAACAGCACGTTTTGAGCTTTACTCTGCGTTTTTAACGCGTAAAACAACATAAAAACGACAGAAATTTTTGGTATTGGTTTTATTAATATTGCGTCTATTTGAACGATTTCAACGATCTAAAATGCTTGAAAATGATTATTTCAGCAAAACACCACGTTTTGAGCACACAATCCGCGTTTAACACGTAAAACAGCATAAAAACGACGAAATTTACAGCACAACAGCATGTTTTGAGCTTTTAATCTGCGTTTAACGCGTAAAACAGCATAAAACGGCAGAAATTTTTATTATTCGTTTTTTATTAATATTGCGTCTGTTTGAACGATTTTGTGATCTAAAATGCTTGAAAATAGTTATTTTAGCAAAACAGCACGTTTTTGAGCTTTAATCTGCGATTTTACGCGTAAAAACAGCATAAAAACGACGAAATTTTTTATTTATTCGTTTTTTGTTAATATTGCGTCTATTTGAACGATTTCAACGATCTAAAATGCTTGAAAGGATTATTTTATAAAACAGCACGTTTTGAGCTTTTAATCTACGTTTTTAACGCGTAAAACAACATAAAAACGACGAATTTTTATTATTCGTTTTGTTAATATTGCTTCTATTTGAACGATTTCAACTTGATCTAAAATGCTTGAAAATGCTTATTTACAGCAATACGGCACGTTTTTGAGCTGTATCTGCGTTTTAACGCGTAAAAACAACATAAAACGACGAAATTTTTATTATTCGTTTTTTAGCCAATATTGCGTCTATTTGAACGATTTCAACACAAATGCTTGAAAATGAGATTATTTTAGCAAAAACAGCACGTTTGAGCTTTAATCTGCGTTTTTAACGCGTAAAACAGCATAAAACGACGTATTTTTTTATTATTCGTTTTTTATTAATATTGCTTCTATTTGAACGATTTCAACGATCTAAAATGCTTGAAAATGCTTATTTTTAGCAAAACAGCACATTTACGAGCTTTAATCTGCGTTTTTAACGCGTAAAACAGCATAAAACGACGAAATTTTTTATTATTCGTTTTTTATTAATATTGCGTCATTTGAACGTTCAGCGATCTAAAATGCTTGAAAATGATTATTGCCAACGAAACAGCACGTTTTGAGCTTTAATCTGCGTTTTAACGCGTAAAACGCTTTAAAAGTGACGAATTTTTATTATTCGTTTTTTACTAATATTGCTTCTATTTGAACGGTTTCAACGATCACAAATGCTTGAAAATGCTATTTTGTAAAGGCACGTTTTGAGCTTTAATCTGCGCGTTTTAACGCGTAAAACAGCATAAAACGACGAATTTTTATTGTCGTTTTATTATGTATTGCTTCTATTTGAACGATTTCCAACGATCTAAAATGCTTGAAAATGCTTATTTTAGCAAAACAGCACGTTTTGAGCTTTTAATCTGCGTTTTAACGCGTAAAACAGCATAAAACGACGGGAAATTTTTATTATTCGTTTTTGACCAATATTGCGTCTATTTGAACGTTCAACGATCTAAAATGCTTGAAAATGATTATTTTAGCAAAACAGCACGTTTTGAGATTTAATCTGCGTTTTTTAACGCGTAAAACAGCATAAAACGACGAATTTTATTATTCGTTTTATTAATGTGCGTCTATTTGAACGATTTCAGCGATCTAAAATGCTTAAAAATGAGTTATTTTAGCAAAACAGCGTTTTGAGCTTTTAATCTGCGCTTTTAACGCGTAAAACAGCATAATAACGACGAATTTTTTGTGGTCGTTTTTATTAATATTGCTTCTGTTCCCCGAGCAGTTTCCAGCGATCTAAAATGCTTATTTTAGCAAAGGTAGCGTTTGAGCTTTTAATCTGCGTTTTAACGCGTAAACGGCATAAAACGACGAATTTTTTTGTATTCGTTTTTTGGTAATGTTTGCTTCTATTTGAACGGTTCAACGATCTAAAATGCTTGAAAATGCTTATTTTTAGCAAAACAGCTTTTTGGGCTTGTCTGCGTTTTAACGCGTAAAACAGCAAAACACGGCAAAGTACGTATTTGTTTTATTAATATTGCGTCTATTTGAACGATTTCCAATCTCAAAATCCTTGAAATGATTATTTTAGCAAACAGCGCGTTTTGAGGGCTTTTGTCCTGCGTTTTTAACGCGTAAAACGGCATATAAACGACGAATTTTTACATTGCGTTTTTGTGTAATATTGCTTCTGTTGAACGATTTCAACGATCTAAATGCTTGAAAAATTTTTTTTACAAAACAGCACGTTTTTAGCTTTTCTGCTTTTTAAAGCGTAAAAAAAACTAAAAAACGAAATTTTTTTATTCGTTTTTTTAAAATTTTCTTTTGAACGATTTCAACGTCTAAAATGCTTGAAAATATTATTTAGCAAAACAGCACTTTTGAGCAACCGCGTTTTAACGCGTAAAACACATAAAAACGAAAATTTTAAAAAACTTTTATTAATTCGTTTTAACCTAAAAAAATAAAAGGAAATTTTTTTTTTTCGAAAAGCGTTATTTAACGTTTAACGCTAAAACGAAAAGAATTTTAAAAAAAATTTTATTTTTCTTTTTGGGAAAAAAAAAAAAAGCTTTTTTTTTTTTTTTTTTTTTAAAAGCTTTATTTAACGTTTAACGCTAAAATGCTTAAAAGCATTTTAAAACGGTTTTGGGTTTTTTGGTTTAACGCTAAAAGCTAAAAACAAAATTTTTTTTTTTTCGTTTTTTTTTTTTATTGCTTCTATTTTTAACGATTTCAACGATCTAAAATGCTTATTTTATCAAAACAGCACGTTTTGGGGCTTTTTAAACTCGTTTTTTAAAGCGTAAAACGGGATAAAACGACAAAATTTTTTTTTATTCGTTTTTTATTAATTTTCGTCTATTTGAACGGGTTTCAACGATCTAAAATGCTTGAAAAAGATTATTTTAGCAAAACAGCACATTTTTAGCTTTAATCTGCGTTTTTAAAGCGTAAAACAGCATAAAACGACGAATTTTTATTATTCGTTTTTTTTTTTAATATTTTTATTTGAACGATTTCCAAAACGATCTAAAATGCTTGAAAATCTTTTTTGCCCAAAAAAGCTCGTTTTGGAAGGGTTTTTAAACTGCCCTTTTTTAAAGCGTAAAACAGCATAAAACGACGAAATTTTATTATTCGTTTTTTTTAATATTGCGTCTATTTGAACGATTTCAACGATCTAAAATGCTTGAAAATCTTTTTTAGCAAAACAGCACGTATTGAGCTTTTTCCCGTTTTAACGCGTAAAACAGGGATAAAACGACGAATTTTTATTATTCGTTTTTTTTTAATGGGGGCGTCTATTTGAACGATTTCAACGATCCCAAAATGCTTGAAAATGATTATTTTAGCAAAACAGCACGTTTTTAGCTTTTTAAACTGCGTTTTAACCCCGTAAAACAAAGCATATAAACGACGAATTTTTTTTTTTATTCGTTTTATTAAATTCCTATTTAACGATTTCAACGATCTAAAATGCTTGAAAATGCTTATTTTGGGAAAACAGCCGTTTTGAGGGTTTACTCTGCGTTTTTTTAAAGCGTAAAACAGCATAAAAGCGGGGGGAAAAATTTGTTTTTTTTTAAATTGCGTCTATTTGAAACGATTTCAACGATCTAAAATGCTTGAAAATGATTATTTTAGCAAAACAGCACGTTTTGAGCTTTAATCTGCGTTTTAAGCGTAAAACAGCATAAAACGACAAAATTTTTTATTATTCGTTTTTTGTTAATATTTCGTCTATTTGAACGATTTCAACGATCTAAAATGCGAAAGGATTATTTTAGCAAAACAGCACGTTTTGAGGGTTTAATCTGCGTTTTAACGCGTAAGACGGGATAAAAACGACGAATTTTTTATCATTCGTTTTTATTAATATTGCTTCTATTTGAACGATTTCAACGATCTAAAATGCTTGAAAATGCTTATTTTAAGCATACAGCACGTTTTTAGCTTTAATCGCGTTTTAACGCGTAAAACAGCATAAAACGACGAAATTTTTTTTATTCGTTTTTATTAATATTGCGTCTATTTGAACGATTTCAACGATCTAAATGCTGAAAATGATTATTTTAACAAACAGCACGTTTTGAGCTTTAATCTGCGTTTTAACGCGTAAAACAACATAAAAACGACGTATTTTTAAATTTTTCGTTTTTATTAATATTGCTTCTATTTGAACGATTTCAACGATCTAAAATGATGGAAAATGCTTATTTTAGCAAAACAGCACGTTTGAGCTTTAATCTGCGTTTTAACGCGTAAAACAGCATAAAACGACGAAATTTTTATTATTCGTTTTTTTTATAAATTTCGTCTATTTGAACGATTTCAACGATCTAAAATGCTTGAAAATGATTATTATAGCAAAACAGCACGTTTTGAGCTTTAATCGCGTTTTAACGCGTAAAACAAATAAAACGAATTTTTATTATTCGTTTTACTAGTATTGCTTCTATTTGAACGATTTCAACGATCTAAAATGCTTGAAAATGCTTTTGGCAAAACAGCACGTTTTGAGCTTTAATCTGCGTTTACGCGTAAACAGCATAAAACGACGAATTTTTATTATTCGTTTTTTATTAATATTCTTCTATTTGAACGATTTCAACGATCTAAAATGCTTGAAGATGCTTATTTTAGCAAAACAGCACGTTTTTAGCTTTAATCTGCGTTTTAACGCGTAAAACAGCATAAAAACGGACAGAAATTTTATTATTCGTTTTATTAATATTGCGTCTATTTGAACAATTTCAACGATCTAAAAAAGCTTGAAAATGATTATTTTAGCAAAACAGCACGTTTTTGAGGGTTTAATCTCGTTTTAACGCGTAAAAAAAGCAAAAAACGACGAAATTTTTATTATTCGTTTTTTATTAATATTGCGTCTATTTGAACGATTTAAACGATCTAAAATGTTTGAAAAAGATTATTTTAGCAAAACAGCACGTTTTGAGCTTTATCTGCGTTTTAACGCGTAAAACAGCATAAAACGACGAATTTTTATTATTCGTTTTTTTTAATATGTCTATTTGAACTATTTCAACGATCTAAAAAGCTTGAAAATGCTTATTTTAGCAAAACAACAGAAATTTTTATTATTCGTTTTTATTAATATTGCGTCTATTTGAACGATTTTAACGATCTAAAATGCTTAAAAAAGATTATTTTTGCAAAACAGCCGTTTTGAGCTTTTTAAACTGCGCTTTAACGTAAAACAGCATAATAACGACAAATTTTTTTTTATTCGTTTTATTAAATTGCTTCTATTTGAACGATTTCAACGATCTAAAAAGGGTTATTTTTTGCAAAACAGCACGTTTGAGCTTTAATCTGCGTTTTAACGCGTAAAACAGCATAAAACGACGAAATTTTTATTATTCGTTTTTATTAATATTGCGTCTATTTGAACGATTTCACGATCTATAATGCTTGAAAATGATTATTTTAGCAAAACAGCACGTTTTGAGCTTTAATCTGCGTTTAACGCGAAAAAAGCATAAAATCGACGAATTTTTGATTCGTTTTTATTAATATTACTTCTATTTGAACGATTTTAACGATCCCAAAATGCGAAAATGCTTATTTTAGCAAACAGCACGTTTTTTAGCTTTTTAAACTGCGTTTTAACGCGTAAAACAGCATAAAACGACGAATTTTTTTTTTGTTTTTTTTTTTTAAATTTTCTTTTTTGGAACGGGAAAACTAAAAAAATTTTTTTTAAAAAAAAAAGCGTTTGGGGTTTAATCGCGTTTTCGGAAAAAATAAAAAACAAATTTTTTTTTTTTTTTAATATTGCATCTATTTGAACATTTCCCCTTAAAATTTTTAAAAAGATTATTTTAGCAAAACGCCGTTTTTAGCAATCTGCGTTTTAACCCGGGGTAAAAACCAAAAGTTTTTTATTTTTTATTTTTAATTTAACGATTTAAATTTTAAAAGCAAAATGCTTTTTTTAAAAAACCCTTTTAGCTTTTGAAAAAACCCGGTTTTTTTTAAAAAAAAAAAAAAAAAATTTTTTTACGTTTTTATTAAAAAATTTTTTTTTAAAAACACGTTAAAAACTTAAAAGTTTTTTGCAAAAAACAAAACGGATTTTAATCTGGTTTTTTTAAAACAAAACAAATTTTTAAA
>NW_027047693.1:0-13324 GCF_025399875.1 Dalotia coriaria
ACTTTATTTTTTTTAAAAAAAAAAAATTTTTTTATTTTTTCGCGTTAAAAACGTTAAATAAAACGGGTTTTTTAAAAAAATTTTTTTTAATTTAGATTTTAAATTTAAAAAGGAAAAATTAAAAAAATAATAATAAAAATTCGTCGTTTTATGCTGTTTTCGAGTTAAACGCAGATTAAACCTTTAAAACGTGCTGTTTCGTTAAAATAAGCATTTTCAAGCATTTTAGATCGTTGAAATCGTTCAAATAGAAAGCAAATTAATAAAAACGAATAATAAAAAATTCGTCACTTTTATGATGTTTTTCGCATTAAAACGCAGATTAAAGCTCAAAACGTGCTGTTTTGCTAAAATAAAACATTTTCAAGCATTTTAGATCGTTGAAATCGTTCAAATAGAAACAATATTAATAAAAACGAATAATAAAAATTCGTCGTTTTTTTTTTGTTTTACGCGTTAAACGCAGAATAAAACTCAAACGTTGTTTTCTAAAATAAGCATTTTCAAGCATTTTAGATCGTTGAAATCGTTCAAAATAGAAACAAATTTAAAAAAAACGAATAATAAAAATTCGTCGTTTTACTGTTGTTACGCGTTAAAACGCAGAATAAACTCAAAACGTGCTGTTTTGCTAAAATAAAACATTTTCAAAAACATTTTAGATCGTTGAAATCGTTCAAATAGAGCAATATTTAATAAAAACGATAATAAAAAATTCGTCGTTTTAATGCTGTTTACCGTTCAAAAAAAAAATTAAAAAAAAAAAAATTTTTTTTTTTCTTTTGGGGGCCCCAAAAAAAAAAATTTTTTTTTAAAAAAAAATTAAAATTTAATTTAAACCCAAAAAAAAAAAATAAAAAAAAAAAACGTTTTTATGCTGTTTTACGCGTTAAAAAAAATTAAACCTAAAGGTTTTTGCTAAAAAAAGCATTTTCGATTTTAGATCGTTGAAATCGTTCAAAAGACGCAATATTAATAAAAACGAATAATAAAAAAAATTTGTCGTTTTATGCTGTTTTACGCGTTAAAACGCAGATTTTAAAACTCAAACGTGCTGGGTTTTTCTAAAATAAGCATTTTCAAGCATTTTGGGGTCGTTGAAATCGTTCAAATAGAAGCAATATTAATAAAAACGAATAATAAAAATTGTCGTTTTATGTTTTTTTTACGCGTTAAAAAAGCAGTTAAAACTCAAAACGTGCTGTTTTTTCCAAAAAAAAGCATTTTCAAGCATTTTTTTACGTTGGAAAAACGTTCCCAAAAGGGCGGAATAAAAATAAAAAAAAAGAAAATAAAAAATTTTGCCCTTTTTAGCGTTTTTTCGCGTTAAAAAGCAGAATAAAACTCAAAAAGTGCTGTTTTGGGTAAAATAAGCATTTTCAAACATTTTAGATCGTTGAAACCCTTCAAATAGGGAAAAAAAAATTAATAAAAACGAATAATAAAAAAATTTGCCGTTTTTTTTGCTGTTTTACCCCGTTAAAACGCAGATTAAAAAACTCAAAACGTGCTGTTTTTAAAAAACATTTTCAAGCATTTTTTGACGTTGAAATCGTTCAAAAGAAGCAATATTAATAAAAAAAAGAATAATAAAAAATTTGTCGTTTTTTTGCCGGTTTTCCCTTAAAAAGCAGATTAAAGCTCAAAAAGTGCTGTTTTTCCAAAAAAAAAGCATTTTCAAGCATTTTAGGGTCGTTTAAATCGTTCAAATAGACACAATAAAAAAAAAACGAATAATAAAAAATTTTGTCGTTTTTATGCGTTTTATGCGTTAAAACGCAGAATAAAGCTCAAAACGTGCTGTTTTTTTAAAAAAAAGCATTTTTTAAGCATTTTTGGGTCGTTGAAATCGTTTTAAAAAAAGACGCAATATTAATAAAAAAGAATAATAAAAATTTCGTCGTTTTTTTGCTGTTTTTCGCGTTTAAAAAGCAGATTAAAACTCAAATCGGGTGTTTTGCTAAAATAAGCATTTTCAAAACATTTTTTAAAACGTTGAAACGTTCAAAAGAAGCAATATTAAAAAAAACGAATAATAAAAAAATTTGTCGTTTTTTTGCTGTTTTACGCGTTAAAAACGCAGATTAAAAGGGTCAAAACGTGCTGTTTTTTTCCAAAAATAAACATTTTCAAGCTTTTAGATCGCTTTTTAAACGTTCCCAAAAGACGCAATAAAAAATTTAAAAAAAAATAATAAAATTTCGTCGTTTTTTTTGCTGTTTTTTGCTTTAAAAAGCAGAATAAAAACTCAAAACGTGCTGTTTTGCTAAAATAAGATTTTTAAGCATTTTTTGATCGTTGGGAAAACGTTCAAATAGACGCAAATTTAAAAAAAAACGAATAATAAAAAAATTTGTCGTTTTTATGTGTTTTACGCGTTAAAATGCAGATTAAAACCCCAAAACGTGTGTTTTGCTTAAAAAAAAAGCATTTTCAAGAAGATCGTTGAAATCGTTCAAATGAAGCAATATTTAAAAAAAAAAAAATAATAAAAAATTTTGTCGTTTTTTTGTTTTTTTACGCCCAAAACGCAGATTAAAGCTCAAACGTGCTGTTTTTTTCTAAAAAAAGCATTTTTTCCCTTTTTGATCGTTTTAAATCAAATTAAATAGACGCAATATTAATAAAAAAAGGGGTAATAAAAATTCGTCGTTTTTTTGCTGTTTTTTCGCGTTAAAAAAGCGGGAAAAAAGCTCAAAACGTGCTGTTTTGCTAAAATAAGCATTTTCAAGCATTTTAGATCGTTGGGAAAACGTTCAAAAGGGAAACAATATTAATAAAAACGGGAAAAATTAAAAAATTTGTCGTTTTTTTGCGTTTTACGCGTTAAAACGCAAAAAGCCCAAAAAGTGCTGTTTTGCTAAAAAAAGCATTTTCAAGCATTTTAGATCTTTTTAAATCGCCAAATAGACGCAATATTAATAAAAACGAATAATAAAAATTTTGTCGTTTTATGCTGTTTTTCGCGTTAAAAAGCGATTAAAGCCCAAAAAGGCCGTTTTTAAAAAAATTTAAAAATTTTCGCCCTTTTAATCCTTTTAAATCGTTTTGAAACCCCCAAAATTTAAAAAAAACGAATAAATTTAAAAAATTTTTGTTTTATGTTTTTAGGGGAAAACGCAGATTAAAACCCCAAAAAAGTGCTGGGTTTTTCTAAAAAAAGCATTTTCAAACATTTTTGATCTTGAAACCCTTCAAATAGACGGGGAAAAAAAAAAAAACGAATAATAAAAATTTCGTCGTTTTTTTTTGCTGTTTTACGCGTTAAAACGCAGAATAAAAGCCAAAAAGTGCTGTTTTTTCTAAAATAAAACATTTTCAAACATTTTAGATCGTTGGGAAAACGTTCAAATAGACGCAATATTAATAAAAACGAATTTAAAAAATTTTGTCGTTTTTTTGCTGTTTTACGCGTTAAAAAGCAGATTAAAGCTCAAAAAGTGCTGTTTTTCTAAAATAACATTTTCGCATTTTTTGACGTTGAAATCATTCAAAAAGACGCAATATTAATAAAAACGAATAATAAAAAAAATTTGTCGTTTTTTTGCTGTTTTTCGCGTTAAAACGCAGATTAAAAACTCAAAACGTGCTGTTTTTCTAAAAAAGCATTTTTTAAGCATTTTAGGGTCGTTTAAATCGTTTAAATAGAAGCAATATTAATAAAAAAAGAAAAAAAATTCGTCATTTTTTTGCTCTTTTACCCTTAAAAAGCAGATTAAAGCTCAAAAAGTGCTGTTTTTCTAAAATAAGCATTTTTTAAGCATTTTAGATCGTTAAATCCTCAAAAAGACGCAAATTAATAAAAAAGAATAATAAAAATTTTTGTCGTTTTATGTTTTTTTACGCGTTAAAACGCAGAATAAAGCTCAAAACGTGCTGTTTTGCTAAAATAAGCTTTTTAAAATTTTTGATCGTTGAAATCGTTTAAAAAAGAAGCAATATTAATAAAAAAAAGAATAATAAAAAAAAGGGGTTTTAATTTTTTTTTACGCGTTAAAACGGGATTAAAACTCAAAAAGTGCTGTTTTGCTTAAAATAAGCATTTTCGCTTTTAGATCGCAAATCGTTCAAACCGACGCAATAATTTAAAAAAAACGAATAATAAAAATTCTCCCTTTTATGCTGTTTTTTCGCGTTAAAACGCAGATTAAAAACTCAAAAAGTGCTGTTTTTTCTAAAAAAAAAGCATTTTTTAGGCATTTTAGATGGGGGGAAAACCCCTTTTAAATAGAAGCAAATTTTAAAAAAAAACGAATAAAAAAAAATTCGTCGTTTTTTTGCTGTTTTACAGTTAAAAAGCAGATTAAAGCCCAAAAAGTGCTGTTTCGTTTTTAAAAAAAGCATTTTCAAGCATTTTAAAATCGTTGAAATCGTTCAAAAAAAAAGCAATATTAATAAAAAAAGAATAATAAAAAAATTTGTCACTTTTTTTGATTTTTACGCATTAAAAAAGCAGATTAAACCAAACGTGCTTTTTTCTAAAATAAGCATTTTCAAGCATTTTAGACGTTGAAATCTTTTAAATATAAGCAATATTTAAAAAAAACCGAATAATAAAAATTTTGCCCTTTTTTTGCCGTTTTTCGCGTTAAAACGCAGAATAAAACTCAAAAAGTGCTGTTTTTCTAAAATAAGCATTTTCAAGCATTTTAGATCGTTGAAATCGTTCAAATAGAAGCAATATTAATAAAAACGAATAATAAAAATTTCGTCGTTTTTATGCTGTTTTAGCGTTAAAACGCAGATTAAAGCTCAAAACGTGCTGTTTTGCTAAAAAAAAGCATTTTCAAGCATTTTAGATCGTTGAAATCGTTCAAATAGACGCAATAAAATAAAAACGAATAATAAAAATTTCTCGTTTTTATGCTGTTTTACGCGTTAAAACGCAGAATAAAGCTCAAAACGTGCTGTTTTGCTAAAATAAGCATTTTCAAGCATTTTAGATCGTTGAAATCGTTCAAATAGACGCAATATTAATAAAAACGAATAATAAAAATTTCTCGTTTTTTTGCTGTTTTACCGTTAAAAAGCAGATTAAAGCTCAAAACGTGCTGTTTTGCTAAAATAAAGCATTTTCAAGCATTTTTAGATCGTTGAAATCTTTTAAATAGACGCAATATTAATAAAAAAGAATAATAAAAATTCGTCGTTTTTATGCTGTTTTACGCGTTAAAACGCAGATTAAAGCTCAAAACGTGCTGTTTTGCTAAAATAAGCATTTTCAAGCATTTTTAGATCGTTGAAATCGTTTAAATAGAAGCAATATTAATAAAAACGAATAATAAAAATTCGTCATTTTTTTGCTCTTTTACGCGTTAAAACGCAGATTAAAGCTCAAAACGTGCTGTTTTGCTAAAATAAGCATTTTCAAGCATTTTAGATCGTTGAAATCGTTTTAAATAGACGCAATATTAATAAAAACGAATTAAAAAATTCGTCGTTTTATGCTGTTTTACGCGTTAAAACGCAGATTAAAGCTCAAAACGTGCTGTTTTGCTAAAATAAAACATTTTCAAGCATTTTAGATCGTTGAAATCGTTCAAATAGACCTATTAATAAAAACGAATAATAAAAATTCGTCGTTTTATGCTGTTTTACGCGTTAAAACGCAGATTAAAGCTCAAAACGTGCTGTTTTTCTAAAAAAAGCATTTTCAAGCATTTTAGGTCGTTGAAATCGTTCAAATAGAAGCAATATTAATAAAAACGAAAAAAAATCGTCGTTTTTATGCTGTTTTACGAGTTAAAACGCAGATTAAACTCAAAACGTGCTGTTTCGTTAAAATAAGCATTTTCAAGCATTTTAGATCGTTGAATCGTTTTAAATAGAACAATATTAATAAAAACGAATAATAAAAAATTCGTCGTTTTTATGCTGTTTTACGCGTTAAAAAAGCAGATTAAAACTCAAAACGCTGTTTTGCTAAAAAAAAGCATTTTCAAGCATTTTGATCTTAAACCCTTCAAATAGACGCAATATTAATAAAAACGAATAATAAAAATTCTGTTTTATGCTTTTACCGCGTTAAACGCAGATTAAAACTCAAAAAAGTGCTGTTTTCTAAAATAAGCATTTTCAAGCATTTTAGATCGTTTTAAATCGTTCAAAATAAGCAATATTAATAAAAACGAATAATAAAAAAATTTGTCGTTTTTATGCTGTTTTACGCGTTAAAAAGCAGATTAAAGCTCAAAACGTGCTGTTTTGCAAAATAAGCATTTTCAAGCTTTTAGATCGTTGAAATCGTTCAAATAAAAAGGGTATTAATAAAAACGAATAATAAAAAATTTCGTTTTATGCTGTTTTACCTGTTAAAACGCAGATTAAACCTCAAAACGTGCTGTTTTGCTAAAATAAGCATTTTCAAGAAAGATCATTGAAACGTTCAAAAGACGCAATATTAATAAAAACGAATTTCGTCGTTTTTATGCTGTATTACGCGTTAAAACGTTAAAGCTCAAAACGACTGTTTTGCTAAAAATAAGCATTTTCAGCATTTTTTAGATCGTTGAAATCGTTCAAATAGACGCAATATTAATAAAAACGAATAATAAAAAATTCGCCGTTTTTATGCTGTTTTACGCGTTAAAACGCAGATTAAGCTCAAAACATTGCTGTTTCGCTAAAATAAGCATTTTCAAGCATTTTAGATCGTGAAATCGTTCAAATAGAAGCAATATTAATAAAAACGAATAATAAAAATTTCGTCGTTTTTATGCTGTTTTAGGCGTTAAAACGCAGATTAAAGCTCAAAACGTGCTGTTTTGCTAAAATAATAAAGCATTTTTCAAGCATTTTTAGATCGTTGAAATCGTTCAAATAGACGCAATAAAATAAAAACGAATAATAAAAATTTCGTCGTTTTATGCTGTTTTACGTTAAAGAGGAGGCAGAATAAAGCTCAAACGTGCTGTTTTGCTAAAATAAGCATTTTCAAGCATTTTTAGATCGTTGAAATCGTTCAAATAGACGCAATATTAATAAAATTTCGTCGTTTTTATGCTGTTTTACGCGTTAGAAACGCAGATTAAAACTCAAAACGTGCTGTTTTGCTAAAATAAGCATTTCAAGCATTTTAGATCGTTGAAATCATTCAAATAGACGCAATATTAATAAAAACGAATAATAAAATTCGTCGTTTTTTACATGCTGTTTTACGCGTTAAAACGCAGATTAAAGCTTTCAAAACGTGCTGTTTTGCTAAAATAAGCATTTTCAAGCATTTTAGATCGTTGAAATCGTTTAAATAGAAGCAATATTAATAAAAAACGAATAATAAAAAATTCGTCATTTTTATGCTCTTTTTACGCGTTAGAAACGCAGATTAAAGCTCAAAACGTGCTGTTTTGCTAAAAATAAGCATTTTCAAGCATTTTTAGATCGTTAAATCGCTCAAATAGACGCAATATTAATAAAAACGAATAATAAAAAATTTCGTCATTTTATGCTGTTTTACGCGTTAAAACGCAGAATAAAGCTCAAAACATGCTGTTTTGCTAAATAAAACATTTCAAGCATTTTGATCGTTGAAATCGTTCAAATAGAAGCAATATTAATAAAACGAATAATAAAAAATTCGTCGTTTTTATGCTATTTTACGCGTTAAAACGCAGATTAAAGCTCAAAACGTGCTGTTTTTGGTAAAATAAGCATTTTCAAGCATTTTTAGATCGTTGAAATCGTTCAAAATAAGACGCAATATTAATAAAAACGAATAATAAAAATTCGTCGTTTTTTTATGCTGTTTTACGCGTTAAAACGCAGATTAAAAGCTCAAAACGTGCTGTTTTTGCTAAAATAAAGCATTTTCAAGCATTTTGAATCGTTGAAATCGTTCAAATAGAAGCAATATTAATAAAAAACGGAATAATAAAAATTCGTCGTTTTTATGCTGTTTTTACGAGTTAAAACGCAGATTAAAAGCTCAAAACGTGATGTTTTTCGTTAAAATAAGCATTTTTCAAAGCATTTTAGATCCGTTGAAATCGTTCAAATAGAGAAGCAATAGTAATAAAAACGAATAATAAAAATTCGTCACTTTTATGATGTTTTTACGCATTAAAACGCAGATTAAAAGCTCAAACGTGCTGTTTTGCTAAAATAAGCATTTTCAAGCATTTTTTTAGATCACGTTGAAATCGTTCAAATAGAAGGAAGCAATATTAATAAAAACGAATAATAAAATTCGTCGTTTTTATGCTGTTTCCGCGTTAAAACCCCGCAGAGATAAAAGCTCAAAACGTGCTTTGTTTTGCTAAAATAAGCATTTTCAACATTTTAGATCGTTGAAATCGTTCAAATAGACGCAATATTAATAAAAACGAATAATAAAAAATTCGTCGTTTTACATGCTGTTTACGCGTTAAAACGCAGATTAAAGCTCAAAACGTGCTGTTTTTGCTAAAATAAGCATTTTCAAGCATTTAGATCGTTGAAATCGTTCAAATAGACGCAATAATGGCAAAAACGAATAATAAAAATTCGTCGTTTTTATGCGCATTTTTACGCGTTAAAACGCAGATTAAAGCTCAAACGTGCTGTTTTGCTAAAATAAGCATTTCAAGCATTTTAGATCGTTGAAATCGTTCAAATAGAGCAATATTAATAAAAACCGAATAATAAAAATTCGTCGTTTTTTATGCTGTTTTACGCGTTAAAACGCAGATTAAAACTCAAAACGTGCTGTTGTTTTGCTAAAATAAGCATTTTCAAAGCATTTTTAGATCGTTGAAATCGTTCAAATAGAAGCGATATTAATAAAAACGAATAATAAAAATTCGTCGTTTTTTATGCTGTTTTACGCGTTAAAACGCAGATTAAACCTCAAAACGTGCTGTTTTGCTTCAAAATAAGCATTTTTAAGCATTTTAGATCATTGAAATCGTTCAAATAGACGCAATATTAATAAAAACGAATAATAAAAATTTCGTCGTTTTTTATGCTGTTTTACGCGTTAAAACGCAGATTTAAAATAAAGCGTGAGGTTTGCTAAAATAAGCATTTTCAAGAAGCATTTTAGATCGTTGAAATCACGTTCAAATAGAAACAATATTAATAAAAACGAATGTAAAAAATTCGTCGTTTTATGCTGTTTTTACGCGTTAAAACGCAGATTAAAGCTCAAAACGTGCTGTTTGCTAAAATGAGCATTTTCAAGCATTTTATATCGTTGAAATCGTTCAAATAGACGCAATAAAAATAAAAACGAATAATAAAAATTTCGTCGTTTTTTATGCTGTTTTTACGCGTTAAAACGCAGAATAAAGCTCAAAACGTGCTGTTTTGCTAAAATAAGCATTTTCAAACATTTTAGATCGTTGAAATCGTTCAAATAGAAGCAATATTAATAAAAACGAATAATAAAAATTCGCCGTTTTATGCTGTTTTACGCGTTAAAACGCAGATTAAAACTCAAAACGTGCTGTTTTTGCTAAAATAAGCATTTTCAAGCATTTTTAGATCGTTGAAATCGTTCAAATAGACGCAATATTAATAAAACGAATAATAAAATTTCGTCGTTTTTTATGCTGTTTTACGCGTTAAAACGCAGATTAAAACTCAAAAACGTGCTGTTTTTGCTAAAATAAGCATTTTCAAGCATTTTTAGATCGTTGCGAAATCGTTCAAATAGAAACAATATTAATAAAAACGAATAATAAAAATTCGTCGTTTTTATGCTGTTTTACGCGTTAAAACGCAGATTAAAGCTTTCAAAAACGTGCTGTTTTGCTAAAATAAGCATTTTTCAAGCATTTTATATCGTTGAAATCGTTCAAATAGACGCAATAAAAGTAAAACGAATAATAAGGCACCGTCGTTTTTATGCTGTTTTACGCGTTAAAACGCAGAATAAAGCTCAAAACGTGCTGTTTTGCTAAAATAAGCATTTTCAAACATTTTAGATCGTTGGAAATCGTTCAAATAGAAGCAATATTAATAAAAACGAATAATAAAAAATTCGCCGTTTTTATGCTGTTTTACGCGTTAAAACGCAGATTAAAGCTCAAAACGTGCTGTTTTGCTAAAATAAGCATTTTCAAAGCATTTTAGATCGTTGAAATCGTTCAAAATAGACGCAATATTAATAAAAACGAATAATAAAAATTTCGTCGTTTTTATGCTGTTTTACGCGTTAAAACGCAGATTAAAGCTCAAAACGTGCTGTTTTGCTAAAATAAGCATTTCAAGCATTTTAGATCGTTGAAATCGTTCAAATAGAAGCAATATTAATAAAAACGAATAATAAAAATTCGTCGTTTTTATGCTGGCAATACGCGTTAAAACGCAGATTAAAGCTCAAAGCGTGCTGTTTTTGCTAAATAAGCATTTTCAAGCATTTTTTAAGATCGTTGAAATCGTTCAAATAGACACAATAAAAATAAAAACGAATAATAAAAATTTCGTCGTTTTTTTTTAGCATGTGCTGTTTTATGCGTTAAAACGCAGAATAAAGCTCAAAACGTGCTGTTTTGCTTTAAAATAAGCATTTTTCAAGCATTTTTAGATCGTTGAAATCATTCAAATAGACGCAATATTAATAAAAAGCGAATAATAAAATTTCGTCGTTTTTGTAACATTTTACGCGTTAAAACGCGAATTAAGCTCAAATCGTGCTGTTTTGCTAAAATAAGCATTTTCAAAGCATTTTAAATCACGTTGAAATCGTTCAAATAGAAGCAATATTAATAAAAAACGAATAATAAAAATTCGTCGTTTTTATGCTGTTTTACGCGTTAAAACGCAGATTAAGCTCAAAAGCATTGCTGTTTTGCTTTAAAATAATAAGCATTTTCCAGAAAGCATTTTATATCGTTGAAATCGTTCAAATAGACGCAATAAAAATAAAAAACGAATAATAAAAATTCGCCGTTTTTATGCTGTTTTACGCGTTAAAACGCAGATGCAAGCTCAAAACGTGCTGTTTTGCTAAAATAAGCATTTTTCAAGCATTTTAGATCGTTGAAATCGTTCAAATAGAGAAGCAATATTAATAAAAACGGAGCCAATAAAAAATTCGTCGTTTTTATGCTGTATTACGCACAAAAACGCAGATTAAAAGCTCAAAACGTGCTGTTTTGCTAAAATAAGCATTTTCAAGCATTTTAGATCGTTGAAATCGTTCAAATAGACACAATAAAAATAAAAACGAATAATAAAGATTTCGTCGTTTTTATGCTGTTTTATGCGTTAAAACGCAGAATAAAGCTCAAAACGTGCTGTTTTTGCTTTAAAAATAAGCATTTTCAAGCATTTTAGATCGTTGGAAATCATTCAAATAGACGCAATATTAATAAAAACGAATAATAAAAAATTCGTCGTTTTTTATGCTTTACGCGTTAAAATGCAGATTAAAACTCAAAACGTGCTGTTTTGCTAAAATAAGCATTTTTCAAACATTTTAGATCGTTGAAATCGTTCAAATAGACGCAATATTAATAAAAACGAATAATAAAAAATTCGTCGTTTTATGCTTTTGTTTTACGCGTTAAAACGCAGATTAAAGCTCAAAAACGTGCTGTTTTTGCTAAAATAAGCATTTTCAAGCTTTTTAGATCGCTGAAATCGTTCAAATAGACGCAATAAAATAAAAAAACAAATAATAAAAATTTCGTCGTTTTTATGCTGTTTTACGCGTTAAAACGCAGAATAAAGCTCAAAACGTGCTGTTTTGCTAAAATAAGTATTTTCAAGCATTTTAGATCGTTGAAATCACGTTCAAATAGACGCAATATTAATAAAAACGAATAATAAAAATTCGTCGTTTTATGCTGTTTTACGCGTTAAAATGCAGATTAAAACTCAAAACGTGCTGTTTTGCTAAAATAAGCATTTCAAGCATTTAGTCGTTGAAATCGTTCAAATAAACAATTTAAAAAACGAATAATAAAAATTCGTCGTTTTTTCGTTTTGCGTTAAAACGCGATTAAACCAAAACGTGCTGTTTCTAAAATAAGCTTTTTCAAGCATTTTAGATCGTTGAAATCGTTCAAATAGAAGCATATTAATAAAAACGAAAATAAAATTTCGTCGTTTTTTTTATCTTTTTACGCGTTAAAACGCAGTTAAACTCAAAACGTGCTGTTTTGCTAAAATAAGCATTTTCAAGCTTTAGATCGTTGAAATCGTTCAAATGACGCAATATTAATAAAAACGAATAATAAAAATTTCGTCGTTTTTTATGCTGTTTTACGCGTTAAAAACGCAGATTAAAACTCAAAACGTGCTGTTTTGCTAAAAAAAAGCATTTTCAGATTTAGTCGTTGAAATCGTTTAATAAAAACGCAATATAAAAACGAATAATAAAATTGCGTCGTTTTATGGGTGTTTTACGGTTAAAACGCAGATAAAACTCAAAACGTGCTGTTTTGCTAAAATAACATTACAAGCATTTTAGATCGTTGAAATCGTTCAAATAGAAGCAATATTAATAAAAACGAATAATAAAATTCGCGTTTTAAAAGCTGTTTAGTTAAAACGCAGATTAAAATTTAAAAAGTGCTGTTTGCTAAATAAACATTTTCAAGCATTTTAGATCGTTGGGAAAAGTTCAAATAGACGCAATAAAATAAAAGAAATAATAAAAAAACGTCGTTTTTTAGCTTTTACGCGTTAAAACGCAATTAAAGCTCAAAAAAGTGCTGTTTTGCTAAAAAAATTTTCAAGCATTTTTAGTCGTTGAAATCGTTCAAATAGCAAATTAATAAAAACGAATAATAAAAATTCGTCGTTTTTATGCTGTTTTACGCGTTAAAACGCAAATTAAAAGCTCAAAACGTGCTGTTTTGCTAAAATGCATTTTCAAGCTTTTAGATCGTTGAAATCGTTCAAATAGAACAATAAAAACGAATAATAACAAATTTTGTGTTTTTGCTGTTTTACGCGTTAAAACGCAGATTAAACTCAAAACTGCTGTTTTGCTAAAATAAGCATTTTCAAACATTTGATCGTTGAAATCGTTCAAATAAAACGCAATAAATAAAAACGAATAATAAAATTCGTCGTTTTTATGCTGTTTTACGCGTTAAAAACCGATTAAAAATCAAAACGTGCTGTTTTTGCTAAAATACTTTTCAGCATTTTAGATCGTTGAAATCGTTCAAATAGACGCAATATAATAAAACGAATATAAAAATTCGTCGTTTTTATGCTGTTTTTCGCGTTAAAACGCAGATTAAAAACAAAACGTGCTGTTTTGCTAAAATAAACATTTTAAAAAACGTTGGGGGAAAACGTTCAAAAAGAAAAAAATATTTAAAAAAAGAAAAAAAAAAATTCGTCCCTTTTTTTTGCGTTTACGCGTTAAAAGGGAGATTAAAGCTCAAAA
>NW_027047694.1:0-13319 GCF_025399875.1 Dalotia coriaria
TTTAAAAAGGTTTAATAAAAACGATAATAAAACGTCGTTTTATGCTGTTTTACGCGTTAAAACGCAGATTAAAGCTCAAAACGTGCTGTTTTTCTAAAATAACATTTTCAAGCATTTTAGATCGTTGAAATTGTTCAAATAGGAGCAATATAATAAAAACGAATAATAAAAATTCGTCGTTTTTATGCTGTTGACGCTTAAAACGCATTAAAGCTCAAAACGGGTGTTTGCAAAATAAGATTTTCAAAACTTTGATCGTTGAAATCGTTCAAATAGAAGCAATATTAATAAAAACGAATAATAAAAAAATTTGTCGTTTTATGCTGTTTTACGCGTTAAAACCGATTAAACTCAAAACGTGCTGTTTTGCTAAAATAAGCATTTTCAAGAAGATCGTTGAAATCGTTCAAATAGAAGCATTTTTAATAAAAACGAATAAAAAATTCGCGTTTTTTGCTGTTTTCGCGTTAAAACGCAGATTAAACCTCAAAACGTGCTGTTTTGCTAAAAAGCATTTCAAGCATTTTAGATCGTTGAAATCGTTCAAATAGACGAATATTATAAAACGAATAATAAAAATTTCTCGTTTTTATGTGTTTTACGCGTTAAAACGCAGATTAAAGCCTCAAAACGTGCTGTTTTGCTGGAATAAGCATTTTCAAGCATTTTGATCGTTTAATCGTTCATAGAAGCAATAATAAAAACGAATAATAAAAATTTTTTCGTTTTATGCTGTTTTAGCGTTAAACGCAGATTAAAGGTCAAAACGTGCTGTTTTGCTAAAATAAGCAATTTCAAGCATTTTAGATCGTTTTAAATCGTTCAAATAGACGCAATAAAAATAAAAAAAGAATAAAAAATCCTTTTTTTTGCGTTTTACGCTTAAAACGCAGAATAAAGCTTCAAAAAGGCTGTTTTTCTAAAAATAAGCATTTTCAAGCATTTTAGATCGTTAAATCGTTCAAATAGAAGCAATATAATAAAACGAAGAATAAAAATCGCGTTTTTAAGCTGTTTTACGCGTTAAAACGCAGATTAAAGCTCAAAAAACGTGCTGTTTTGCTAAATAAGCTTTTCAAGCATTTTGATCGTTGAAATCCCTTCAAATAGACCTAAAAATAAAAAGAATAATAAAAATTTCGTCGTTTTTTTGTGTTTTACGGTTAAAAACCCCAGATTAAAGCTCAAAACGTGCTGTTTTGCTAAAATAAGCATTTTTAGCATTTTTTGATCGTTGAAATCGTTCAAATAGAAGCAAATATTAATAAAAACGAAATTTAAAAAATTTTGTCGTTTATGCTGTTTACGCGTTTAAAAAGCAGATTAAAGCTCAAAACGTGCTGTTTTGTAAAATAAGCATTTTAAGCTTTACGGTTGAAATCGTTCAAATAGACGCAATAAAATAAAAAACGAATAATAAAAATTTCGTCGTTTTATGTTTTTTTACGCGTTAAAACGCGATTAAAGCTCAAAACGTGCTGTTTTGCTAAAATAGCATTTCAAGCATTTTAGATCGTTGAAATCGTTCAAATAGACGCAATAAAAATAAAAAGAATAATAAAAATTTCGTCGTTTTATGTTTTACGCTTAAAACGCAGAATAAACTCAAAACGTGTTTTTTTTAAAATAGCATTTAAGCAAAATCGTTGAAAACGTTCAAATCGACGCAATATTAATAAAAACGAATAATAAAATTTCGTCGTTTTATGCTGTTTTACGCAAAACCAGATTAAAAAAAAAACGTGCTGTTTTTTCTAAAAAAAGCATTTTCAAGCATTTTGATCGTTGAAATCGTTCAAATAGAAGCAATATTAATAAAAACGAATAATAAAAAATTCGTCGTTTTTATGCTGTTTTACGCGTTAAAACGCAGTTAAAGCTCAAAACGTGCTGTTTTGCTAAAATAAGCATTTTCAAGCATTTTAGATCGTGAAATCGTTCAAATAGACGCAATATTAAAAAAACGAATAATAAAAAATTCGTAGTGTTTTACGCGTTAAAACGCGTTACCAAAACGCGTTTTGCTAAAATAAAACGTAGCTTTTGTCGAAATTACAAATTCAAGCATTTTAATATGAAATACGTTCAAATAGCTTTAAAAACGAATAATAAAATCACGTTTTATGCTGTTTTACGCGTTAAAACGCAGATTAAAGCTCAAAACGTGCTGTTTGCTAAATAAGCATTTTCAAGCATTTTAGATCGTTGAATCGTTCAAATAGACGCACAATTTAAAAAAGAATAAAAAAATTTCGTCGTTTTTTGTTTTACGCTTAAAAGCAATTAAAAGCTCAAAACGTGCTGTTTTGCTAAAATAAGCATTTTCAAAATTTGTCGTTTGAAATCGTTCAAATAGAAGCTTAAAAAAATAATAAAAAAATTCGCGTTTTTGCTGTTTTACGCTTAAACGCGATTAAATCTTAAAAAGATTAATTCAAAAAAAATTTTCGCATTTTGATTTTTAAATCTCAATAAGCTAAATTTATTTAATAAAAAATTTTTATTATGCTGTTTAGTTAAAAGATAAAACTTAAAATCGTTGAAAATGACATTTTAAATTTTAGACGTAAAATCTCTTTAGAATGGTTAAAAGAATAAATAAAATCTTTTTGCATTACGTTAAACGAATTATTAAACTCAAAATAATTTTCAAATTAAGCATTTTAACATTTTAGATATTAAACGTCTTTAGTAAAAAATAAACAAAAAAAAATCGTGATTTTTAAATGTTTTACATTTAAAAGCGATTAAAACCAAATTTGCTGTTTTTAAAATAAAATTTAAAGTTTTAGATCGCTGTTTTCGTTAAATAGACGCATATAAAAACTAAAATTGAAATTTGCATTAAATTTATTAAAACGAGATTAAAATTCAAATAGTGCTGTTTTGCTAAAAAAGCATTTCAAACTTTTGATCGTTAAACGTTCAATAAAGCATATTAATAAAAACAAAATAAAATTAAACGATTTTAAGTTTTGTCGTTTAAAACGTTAAAAGCTAAACGCGAATTTTAAAATAAATTTCAAAGTTTTTGATCTAAATTTTCACGCATTTAATTAAAAGATAATAAAAATTGTTTTTAAATGTTTATTAAAAATACTTTAGCTTAACGTTATAAAAAAAATTTCAAAATTTTATCAATTAAGCGTTTCAAAGTAAAGAATTTAAAACACAAAAAACGTTTTTTAAAAGATTTTAAGATTTAATCGTTAAATGTTCAAAAGGATTTTTAAACATAATAAATTTTTTAATTGATTTTAAGCAATTTCAAATAGATGAATCTTAAAATAAACGAATATTTAAAACGTTTTTAATCGTTTTCGCGTTAAAACGCAGATTAAAACCAAAAACGTTTTTAAAATAAGTCTTTTCAAGCATTTTAGATCGTTGAAATCGTTCAAATAGAAGCAATATTAATAAAAACGAATAATAAAAATTGCGTTTTTTAATAGCTTTTCGAAGCATTAGATGCTAAAACGTGCTGTTTTGCAAAAAATAAGCATTTTAATATAATTTGTCGTTGAAATCGTTCAAATGAAGCAATTAATAAGCAGAAAAATAAAATTTCGTCGTTTTTGCTGATTTACGCGTTAAAACGCATTTAAAGTCAAAACGTGCTGTTTTGAAATAAGCATTATAAGAATTTAGATCGTTGAAATCGTTCAAATAGCGTTTTATAATAAAACGAATAATAAAATTTCGCGTTTTTATGCTGTTTTTCGCTAAAGCAGAATAAACTAAACGTGCTGTTTTGCTAAAAATTAAGCATTTTAATAAGAATATTAAAAATAGACGCATTTTAAAAAGTAATAATTAAAAATTCGTCGTTTAAGCTCTAACAGCGTTAAAACGCAGAATAAAGCATTTTACGTGTGTTTTGTCGTGAAAACGATTTTCAAAGCATTTTAGACGTTGAAATCGTTCAAAATAGCGTCAATATTAATAAAATACGAATAATAAAAATTCGTCGTTTTATGCTGAATACTGCGTTTAAAACGCGATTAAAGCTCAAAACGTTTTGATCGTAAAAAAGCATTTTCAAGCATTTAGATCGTTAAAATCGTTCAAATAAAAAAAATTTAAAAATATAAGATATTTTACGTTATAGCGATTAAGGTTAAAACGGGTTTAAAGCTCAAAACGTTCTGTTTTGATAAAATAAGCATTTTTCAAGCATTTTAGATCGTTAAGAAATCGTTCCGTAGACGCAATAAAAAATAAAACGAATAATAAAAATTTCGTCGTTTTTATGCTATTTACGCGTTAAAACGCAGAATAAAGCTCAAAGCGTGCTGTTTTGCTAAAATATAATAAGCATTTTCAAGCATTTTAGATCGTTGAAATCGTTCAAATAGACGCAATAAAAATAAAAACGAATAATAATAAAAATTTCGTCGTTTTTTACATGCTGTTTTACGCGTTAAAACGCAGAATAAAGCTCAAAAACGTGCTGTTTTGCTAAAATGCATTTTTCAAGCATTTTTAGATCGTTGGAAATCGTTGGTGGGCGACGGTGTGAATGGCAAAAATTCGTCGTTTTATGCTGTTTTGCGTTAAAACGCAGATTAAGCTCAAAACGTGGCATTTTGCTTTAAAATAAAGCATTTTCAAGCATTTTAGATCGTTGATCGTTCCAAATAGAAGCAATATTAATAAAAACGAATAATAAAAATTTCGTCGTTTTATGCTGTTTTACGCGTTAAAACGCAGAATAAAGCTCAAAACGTGCCGTTTTGCTAAAATAAACATTTTCAAGCATTTTAGATCGTTGAAATCGTTCAAATAGACGCAATAAAAATAAAAACGAATAATAAAAATTTCGTCGACATGCTGTTTTTACGCGTTAAAACGCAGATAAAGCTCAAAACGTGCTGTTTTTGCTATTATAAGCATTTTCATTGCATTTTTAGATCGTTGAAATCGTTTCCAAAATAGAAGCAATATTAATAAAAAACGAATAATAAAATTTCGTCGTTTTTATGCTGTTTACGCGTTAAAACGCAGATTAAAACTCAAAACGTGCTGTTTTTGCTAAAATAATAAGCATTTTCAAGCATTTTTAGATCGTTGAAATCGTTCAAATAGAAGCAATATTAATAAAAACGAATAATAAAAATTTCGTCGTTTTTTTATGCTGTTTTACGCGTTAAAACGCAGATTAAAACTCAAACGTGCTATTTGCTAAAATAAATTTTCAAGCATTTTAGATCGTTGAAATCGTTCGATAGACGCAATAAAAATAAAAAACGAATAATAAAAATTTCGTCGTTTTATGCTGTTTTACGCGTTAAAACGCAGAATAAAGCTCAAAACGTGCTGTTTTGCTAAAATAATAAGCATTTTCAAGCATTTTAGATCGTTGAAATCGTTCAAATAGACGCAATATTAATAAAAAGCGAAAAGATAATAAAAATTTCGTCGTTTTATGCTGTTTTACGCGTTAAAACGCAGATTAAAACTCAAAACGTGCTGTTTTGCTAAAATAAACATTTTCAAGCATTTTAGATCGTTGAAATCGTTCAAATAGACGCAATATTAATAAAAAACGAATAATAAAAATTCGTCGTTTTTATGCTGTTTTACGCGTTAAAACGCAGATTAAAACTCAAAACGTGCTGTTTTGCTGAAATAGCATTTTCAAGCATTTTTAGATCGTTGAAATCGTTCAAATAGAAGCAATATTAATAAAGAAGCAGATAATAAAAATTTATCGTTTTTATGCTGTTTTTGAGTTAAAACGCAGATTACAGCAGCTCAAAACGTGCTGTTTTGTTAAAATAAGCATTTTCAAGCATTTTAGATCGTTGAAATCACGTTCCAAATAGACGCAATATTAATAAAAACGAATAATAAAAATCGTCGTTTTTATGCTGTTTACGCGTTAAAACGCAGATTAAAGCTCAAAACGTGCTGTTTGCTTTAAAATAAGCATTTTTCAAGCATTTTAGATCATTTGCAATCACGTTCAAATAGACGCAATATTAATAAAAACGAATAATAAAAATTTCGTCGTTTTTATGCTGTTGTTTTTACGCGCGTTAAAACGCAGATTAAAGCTCAAAACGTGCTCTTTTGCTAAAATAAGCATTTCAAGCATTTTAGATCGTTGAAATCGTTCAAATAGAAGCAATATTAATAAAAGCGAATAATAAAAAATTCGTCGTTTTTTATGTATTTTACGCGTTAAAACGCAGATTAAAGCTCAAAACGTGCTGTTTTTGCTAAAATAAAAGCATTTTCAGCATTTTAGATGCTGAAATCGTTCAAATAGACGCAATAAAATAAAAACGAATAATAAAAATTTCGTCGTTTTTTTTGTAACATTTTACGCGTTAAAACGCGAATAAAGATCAAAAACGCGTGCTGTTTTGCTAAAATAAAGCATTTTCAAGCATTTTAGATCGTTGAAATCGTTCAAATAGACGCAATATTAATAAAACAAAATAATAAAAATTTCGTCGTTTTATGCTTTGTTTTACGAGTTAAAACGCAGATTAAAGCTCAAAACGTGCTGTTTTTTGTTAAAATAAGCATTTTTCAAACATTTTTAGATCGTTGAAATCGTTTCAAATAGAAGCAATATTAATAAAAACGAATAATAAAAAAATTCGTCGTTTTATGCTGTTTTGCGTTGAAACGCAGATTAAAACTCAAAACGTGCTGTTTGCTAAAATAAACAATTTCCGCACATTTTAGATCGTTGAAAATCGTTCAAATAGAAGCAATATTAATAAAAAAACGAATAATAAAATTCGTCGTTTTTATGCTGTTTTACGCGTTGAAACGCAGATTAAAGCTCAAAACGTGCTGTTTTGCTAAAATAAGCATTTTCAAGCATTTTAGATCGTTGAAATCGTTCAAATAGACATAATATTAATAAAAAACGAATAATAAATTTCGTCGTTTTATGCTGTTTTACGCGGGTAAAACGCAGATTAAAGCTCAAAACGTGCTGTTTTGCTAAAATAAACATTTTCAAGCATTTTAGATCGTTGAAAATCGTTCAAAAATAGAAGCAATATTAATAAAAACGAATAATAAAAAATTTGTCGTTTTTATGCTGTTTTACGCGTTAAAACGCAGATTAAAGCTCAAAACGTGCTGTTTTGCTAAAATAACATTTCAAAGCATTTTTGATCTTGAAATCGTTTGAACTATTAAAAAAACGAATAATAAAAAATTTCGTCGTTTTTTTCTGTTTTTGGGGAAAACCGTAAATAAAAAGTCCGTTTTGCCTAAAATTTTCAAGCATTTTAGATCGTTGAAATCGTTCAAATAGACGCTAAAATAAAAAAAATAATAAAAATTTCGTCGTTTTTTTGCTGTTTTCCGTTAAAACGCGAATAAAACTCAAAACGTGCTGTTTTGCTAAATAAAACATTTTTAGCATTTTTGATCGTTAAATCTTCAAAAGAAGCAATATTTAAAAAAACGAAAAAATAAAATTTCGTGTTTTTCCCGCGCGTTAAAAAGCTTTAAAATAAAATCTGTTTTTCTAAAATAACATTTTCAAGCATTTTTTATCGTTGAAATCGTTTAAATAAAACAAATAATAAAAGAAAAATAAAATTTCGTCGTTTTTTTTGCTGTTTTTTCGCGTTAAAACGCAGATTTAAACTCAAAACGTGCTTTTTTCAAAAAAGCATTTTCAAGCTTTTAGTCGTTGAAATCGTTCAAATAGAAAAAATTTAAAAACGAATAATAAAAAAAAAGTCGGGTTTTTTGCTGTTTTACGCGTTAAAACGCAGATTAAAACTCAAAACGTGCTTTTTTTGCTAAAATAAACATTTTCAAGCATTTTTTGATCTTTGGGGAAACGTTCAAATAAAACGCAATAAAAAAAAAACGAATAATAAAAATTTCGTCGTTTTTTTTGCTGTTTTAAAGCGTTAAAACGCAGAAAAAAAATCAAAAAGTGCTTTTTTCCTTTAAACATTTTCAAGCAAATTTTTGATGTTGAAATCCCTTCAAATAGAAGCAATATTAATAAAAACAAAAAATAAAAAAAAACGTCGTTTTTTTTGCTGTTTTTTCGGTTAAAAAGCAGATTAAAGCTCAAAACTTCTTTTTTTTAAAATAAGCATTTTCGGGATTTTAATCCTTTTAAATCCCCTTCAAATAGAAGCAATAAAATAAAAACGAATAATAAAAATTTTGTCGGGGTTTTTTGCTGTTTTACGCGTTAAAACGCAGAATTTAAAAATCAAAAAGTGCTGTTTTGCTAAAAAAACAATTTTTAAAAATTTTTTGATCGTTGAAATCCCTTTTAAATAGAAGCAATAATTTAAAAAAAATAATAAAAAATTTTGTCGTTTTTATGCTGTTTTTGGTTAAAACGCAGATTAAATAAAACGTGCTGTTTTGTTTAAAAAAAGCATTTTCAAACCAAAATCGTTGAAAACGTTCCCAAAAAGAAGCAATATTAATAAAAAACGGGAAAAATAAAAATTTTGTCGTTTTTTTGCTGTTTTCGCGTTAAAACGCAGATTAAAACTCAAAAAGTGCTGTTTTGCTAAAATAAAAGGGAATTTTTCCCTTTTTTGATCGTTGAAATCCCTTCAAAAAAGAAAAATATTAATAAAAAAGAAAAAAAAAAATTTGTCGTTTTTTTGCCCGTTTTCGCGTTAAAACGCAGATTAAAACTCAAAACGTGCTGTTTTTCTAAAATAAGCATTTTCAAAAATTTTAATCTTTTAAACCAAATAAGCAAATTTTTTAAAAAAAACGTAAAAAATTTTTTTATGCGTTTTTAAAAAAAGAAAAACTCTTGCTGTTTTGCTAAAATAAGCATTTTTTAAACATTTTAGATCGTTGAAATCGTTCAAATAGACGCAATATTAATAAAATCGAATAATAAAAATTTCGTCGTTTTATGCTGTTTTTTCGCGTTAAAACGCTGATTAAAACTCAAAACGTGCTGTTTTGCTAAAAAGCATTTTCAAGTATTTTAGATCGTTGAAATCCCTTCAAATAGACGCAATATTAATAAAACGAATAATAAAAAAAATTTGTCGTTTTTTTGCTGTTTTACGCGTTAAAACACAGATTAAACTCAAAACGTGCTGTTTTGCTAAAATAAGCATTTTTCAAGCATTTTAGATCGTTGAAATCGTTCAAATAGACGCAATAAAAATAAAAACGAATAATAAAAATTTCGTCGTTTTTTATGCTGTTTTACGCGTTAAAACGCAGAATTAAGCTCAAAACGTGCTGTTTTGCTAAAATAAGCATTTTTAAGCATTTTAGATCGTTGGGAAAACGTTCAAATAGACGCAATAAAAAAAAAAACGAATAATAAAAATTTCGTCGTTTTTATGCTGTTTTACGCGTTAAAACACAGAATAAAACTCAAAACGTTCTGTTTTGCTAAAATAAGCATTTTCAAGCATTTTAGATCGTTGAAATCATTCAAATAGACGCAATATTAATAAAAACGAATAATAAAAATTCGTCGTTTTTATGCTGTTTTACGCGTTAAAACGCAGATTAAAACTCAAAACGTGCTGTTTTGCTAAAATAAGCATTTTCAAGCATTTTAGATCGTTGAAATCGTTCAAATAGAAGCAATATTAATAAAAAAAGAATAATAAAAATTTCGTCGTTTTATGCTGTTTTACGCGTTAAAACGCAGATTAAAGCTCAAAGTGCTGTTTTAGCCAAAAAAAAGCATTTTCAAGCATTTTAGATCGTTGAAATCGTTTTTAAAAAGAAGCAATATTAATAAAAACGAATAATAAAAATTCGTCATTTTTATGCTCTTTACGCGTTAAAACGCAGATTAAAGCTCAAAACGTGTTGTTTTGCTAAAATAAAACATTTTCAAGCATTTTAGATCGTTGAAATCCCTCAAATAGACGCAATATTAATAAAAACGAATAATAAAAATTTCGTCGTTTTTTATGCTGTTTTACGCGTTAAAACGCAGAATAAAACTCAAAACGTGCTGTTTTGCTAAAATAAGCATTTTCAAGCATTTTAGATCGTTGAAATCGTTCAAATAGAAGCAATATTAATAAAAACGGGAAAAATAAAAATTCGTCGTTTTTATGCTGTTTTTCGCGTTAAAACGCAGATTAAAGCTCAAAACGTGCTGTTTTGCTAAAATAAGCATTTTCAAGCATTTTTAGATCGTAGAAATCGTTCAAATAGACGCAATATTAATAAAAACGAATAATAAAAATTCGTCGTTTTTTTGCTGTTTTACGCGTTAAAAAGCAGATTAAAGCTCAAAACGTGCTGTTTTGCTAAAATAAGCATTTTCAGGCATTTTAGATCGTTGAAATCGTTCAAATAGAAGCAATATTAATAAAAAGCGAATAATAAAAATTTCGTCGTTTTTATGATGTTTTTTCGCGTTAAAACGCAGATTAAAGCTCAAAACGTGCTGTTTTGCTAAAATAAACACCAAGCATTTTAGATCGTTGAAATCGTTCAAATAGAAGCAATATTAATAAAAAACGAATAATAAAAAATTCGTCGTTTTTATGCTGTTTACGCGTTAAAACGCAGATTAAAGCTCAAACGTGCTGTTTTGCTGGGTAACATTTTCAAGCATTTTAGATCGTTGAAATCGTTCAAATAGACGCAATAAAATAAAAACGAATAATAAAGATTTCGTCGTTTTTATGCTGTTTTACGCGTTAAACGCAGAATAAAGCTCAAAACGTGCTGTTTTGCTTTAAAATAAGCATTTTCAAGCATTTTTAGATCGTTGAAATCCGTTCAAATAGAATCCAATATTAATAAAAACGAATAATAAAAATTCGTCGTTTTTTTATGCTGTTTTTCGAGTTAAAACGCAGATTAGCTCAAAACGTGCTGTTTGTTAAAATAAGCAATTTCAAACATTTTAGATCGTTGAAATCGTTCAAATAGAAGCAATATTAATAAAAAACGAATAATAAAAATTCGTCGTTTTTATGCTGTTTTACGCGTTAAAACGCAGATTAAACTCAAAACGTGCTGTTTTGCTAAAATAAGCATTTTCAAGCATTTTAGATCGTTGAAATCCTCGTTCAAATAGACGCAATAATAAAAACGAATAATAAAATTTCGTCGTTTTTATGCTGTTTTACGCGTTAAAACGCAGATTAAAGCTCAAAACGTGCTGTTTTTGCTAAAATAAGCATTTTCAAGCATTTTTTAGATCGTTGGAAATCGTTCAAATAGAAGCAATATTAATAAAAACGAATAATAAAAATTCGTCGTTTTATGCTGTTTTTACGCGTTAAAACGCAGATTAAAGCTCGGCATTAACATTTTTGCTAAAATAAGCATTTTCAAGCATTTTAGATCTTTGAAATCGTTCAAATAGACGCATAAAATAAAAAAACAGATAATAAACATTTCGTCGTTTTTATGCTGTTTTACGCGTTAAAAAGCAGAATAAAGCTCAAAACGTGCTGTTTTGCTAAATAAGCATTTTAAGCATTCTAGATCGTTGCAATCGTTCAAATAGACGCAATATTAATAAAACGAATAATAAAAATTTCGTCGTTTTATGCTGTTTTACGCGTTAAAACGCAGATTAAAGCTCAAAACGTGCTGTTTTGCTAAAATAACATTTTCAGCATTTTAGATCGTTGAAATCGTTCAAATAGAATCAATATTAATAAAAACGAATAATAAAAATTCGTCGTTTTATGCTGTTTTGAGTTAAAACGCAGATTAAGCTCAAAACGCGTGCTGTTTTGTTAAAATAAGCAATTTCAAACATTTTAGATCGTTGAAATCGGTCAAATAGAAGCAATAATAAAAACGAATAATAAAAAATTCGTCGTTTTTATGCTGTTTTACGCGTTAAAACGCAGATTAAAGCTCAAAACGTGCTGTTTTGCTAAAATAAAGCATTTTCAAGCATTTTAGATCGTTGAAATCGTTCAAATAGACGCAATATTAATAAAAACAGATAATAAAATTTCGTCGTTTTTATGCTGTTTTACGCGTTAAAACGCAGATTAAAACTCAAAACGTGCTGTTTTTGCCTAAAATAAGCATTTTCAAGCATTTTAGATCGTTGAAATCGTTCAAATACGACAATATTAATAAAAACGAATAATAAAAATTCGTCGTTTTATGCTGTTTACGCGTTAAAACGCAGATTAAAGCTCAAAACATTGCTCTTTGCTAAAAATAAGCATTTTCAAGCATTTTTAGATCTTTGAAATCGTTCAAATAGACGCATAAAAATAAAAACGAATAATAAAAATTTCGTCGTTTTTATGCTGTTTTACGCATTAAAAGCAGAATAAGGCTCAAAACGTGCTGTTTTGCTAAAATAAGCATTTTCAAGCATTTTTAGATCGTTGAAATCGTTCAAATAGACGCAATATTAATAAAAAACGAATAATAACGAATTTCGTCGTTTTATGCTGTTTTACGAGTTAAAACGCAGTTAAAGCTCAAAACGTGCTGTTTTGTTAAAATAAGCATTTTCAAACATTTGCAGATCGTTGAAATCGTTTCAAATAGACGCAATATTAATAAAAATCGAATAATATAAAAAATTTCGTCGTTTTATGCTGTTTTACGCCCGTTAAAACGCTGATTAAAGCTCAAAAGCAATGCTGTTTTGCTAAAATAAGCATTTTCAAGTATTTTTAGATCGTTGAAATCGTTCAAATAGACGCAATATTAATAAAAACGAATAATAAAAAATTCGTCGTTTTTATGCTGTTTTACGCGTTAAAACGCAGATTAAAGCTCAAAACGTGCTGTTTTGCTAAAATAAGCATTTTTCAAGCATTTTAGATCGTTGAAATCGTTCAAATAGACTCAATAAAAATAAAAAACGAATAATAAAAATTTCGTCGTTTTATGCTGTTTTACGCGTTAAACGCAGAATTAAGCTCAAAACGTGCTGTTTTGCTAAAATAAGCATTTTCAAGCATTTTAGATCGTTGAAATCGTTCAAATAGACGCAATAAAATAAAAACGAATAATAAAAAGATTTCGTCGTTTTTATGCTGTTTTACGCGTTAAAACACAGAATAAAGCTCAAAACGTTTTGTTTTGCTAAAATACAGCATTTTTCAAGCATTTTAGATCGTTTGAAATCATTCAAATAGACGCAATAATGGCATAAAAACGAATAATAAAAATTCGTCGTTTTATGCTGTTTTACGCGTTAAAACGCAGATTAAAGAAGAAGCTCAAAACGTGCTTGTTTTGCTGGAAATAAGCATTTTCAAGCATTTTAGATCGTTGAAATCGTTCAAATAAGAAGCAATATTAATAAAAACGAATAATAAAAATTTCGTCGTTTTTATACTATTTACCGATAAAACACAATTAAATAAAACATTGCTGTTTTACGCTTA
>NW_027047695.1:0-13312 GCF_025399875.1 Dalotia coriaria
TTTTTTTTAACGGTAAAACAAAAAAAAAAAATTTTTTTAAACGTTTTTTTAATTTGCTTTTTTAAGTTTAAAAACAAAAAAGCGAAAAAACTTATTTTTAAAAAAGCCTTTGGGCTTTTGGTTTTTAAGCTAAAAAACAAAACGCTTTTTTTATTTTTTTTTTAATACGCATTTAAAAATTTTTTCTATTAAATGCTTTTTTGAAAACCCCTTTTGTTTTAAAAACTTTTTAGCAAAACAACCGGGGGTTTTTTTTAAAAATTTTTTTTTTTTTTTTTCGTTTTTGAAATTTCCCTTAAAAATTAAAAAAATTTTTTTTTTGCAAACCCTTTTTGGTTTTAATTTTTTTTGCGTAAAAAAGCTAAAACGAAATTTTAATTTTTTTTTTTTTTATTAAATTTCCTTTTGAAAACATTTTGCAAAACGAGTTTTTTTAAAAAAACCCCCCTTTTTTTAACCGGGGGTAAAAAAAAAAGAGAAATTTTTTTTTTTTTTTAATTTTTCCTTTGAAGATTTCAACGTTTTGCGAAAAATTTTTTTTCAAAAACATTTTTTTTTTTTTTTAAAAAGAAAAAACCAAAAATTTTTTTTTTTTTTTTTTATTTCTTTAAAAAAACCAAAATTTTTTAAAACCCTTTGAGCTTTAAGTTTTAACCGGAAAAAAAATTTTAAAACCGGGTTTTTTTGTTTTTTTCGTCTATTTGAAATTTAAACACAAAAGCGAAATTTTTTTAAAAAACCGTTTTTGAGGGTTTTTTTTCCGGGGCTTTTTCGTAAAAAAAAAGCTTTATTTAACCCTTTTTTTTTTAAATTTTCTTTATTTAAATTTCAAAAAAAATTTTTTTTAAAACTGTTTTTAGCAAAAAAAAACACGTTTTTTTAAAAAATTTTTAAAGCTAAAAAAAAAACAAAGGGAAAACTTTTTTAAAACCTTTTGAAGTTTTTCCCTTAAAAGGAAAAGCATTTTAAAACAAAAAATTTTGGTTTTTTAAATTTTTTTTAAGCGTAAAAAACTAAAAGGTTTTTTTTTATTTTTTTTAAATTTCATTTAACGGTTTTCCGGAAAAAAAAATTTTAAACGGCGTTTTATTTAATTTGCTTTTAACGGTAAAAAAAATTAAAACGAAATTTTTTTTTACGTTTTTTAAATTTGTCTATTTAAAGTTTAAAAAAACCAAAAACGAAAATTTTTTTTTTAAAAAAAACTTTTATTTAAACGTTTAAGCGTAAAACCTAAAAGCAAATTTTTTTTTTTTCCCTTTTTTTTAATCCCCTTTTTAAAACATTTAACGACAAAAATTTAAAAACTTTTTTTTAAAAGGGTTTTGGGCTTTCCCTTTTAAGCTAAAAAAAAAAAGGGTTTTTTTTTTTTTTTTATTAAATTTTTTTGGGGGGGTTTACGTTAAAATGCGGAAAAAAAAATTTTGCAAAAAAAGACTTTAGCAACGCTTTTAAGCAAAAGCTAAAAAAAATTTTTTTTTGTTTTTTTTTATTCTTTATTTAAAATTTCAAACGATTTAAAAACTTAAAAAGTTATTTTAAAAAAACCGGGGGCTTTTAAGCTTTAACGCGTAAAAAAGCTAAAACGCCCCAAATTTTTTTAAATTTTTTATTAAATTTTTTTCTTTTAAAAAGGAAAAACAAAATTTTTTTAAAAAACAGCCTTTTAGGTTTAATCTGCGTTTTTTAACCCTAAAAACATAAAACGACGAATTTTTATTATTCGTTTTTTATTAATTTTTTAAAATTTTTCGATCTAAAATGTTTAAAATTTTTTTAAAAAAAACCTTTTTAGCTTTAATCTGCTTTTAACCAAAACGCTAAAAACCCAATTTTTAATTTTTTTTTTATTAAAAGTTTTATTTGAACGATTTCAACGATTAAAATGCTTGAAAATCTTATTTTAGCAAAACAGCACGTTTTTTGGAACTTTTTCCCTAAAAAACATAAAACCGGGAATTTTTTTTTTTTTTTTTATTAATTTCTCTATTTGAACGATTTCCCAAAGATCTAAAATGCTTGAAAAATTTTACAAAACAGCCGTTTTTTTGCTTTAATCGGTTTTTAACGAAAAAGCAAAAAAGGGTTTTTTTTATTCTTTTTTTAAAAATTTTTTCTATTTAAAAGATTTCAACGATCTAAAATGCTTGAAATGCTTATTTTAGCAAAACAGCGTTTGGAGGCTTTAATCTGCGTTTTAACGCGTAAGACAACTATAAAACGACGAGATTTTATTATTCGTTTTTATTAATGTGCGTCTATTTGAACGATTTCAACGATCTAAAATGCTTGAAAATGCTTATTTTAGCAAAACAGCACGTTTTGAGCTTTATTCTGCGTTTTTAACGCGTAAAACAACTATAAAACGACGAAATTTTAAGTATTCGTTTTTTTATTTTTATTGCGTCTACACGGCGCATTCCAGCAGTCTAAAATGCTTGAAAATGCTTATTTTTAGCAAAACGGCACGTTTGAGCTTTAATCTGCGTTTAACGCGTAAACAACATAAAAACGACAGAAATTTTTATTATTCGTTTTTAATATTGCTTCTATTTGAAAGACGATTTCAACGATCTAAAATGGTTAGAAATACTTATTACAACAAAACAGCACGTTTGAGCTTTAATCTACGTTTAACGCGTAAAACAACTTATAAAAACGACGAATTTTTATTATTCGTTTTTGTTAATATTACGTCTATTTGAACGATTTCCAGCGATCTAAAATGCTTGAAAATCTTATTCTAGCAAAACAGCACGTTTTGAGCTTTATTCTGCGCATTTTTTAGCTTGCGTAAAACAACTATAAACGACGAAAATTTTATTATTCGTTTTTTATTTTTTTATTATTGTCTATTTGAACGATTTCGAAAGCGATCTAAAAAAATGCTTGAAAATGTATTTAGCAGCAAAACAGCGCGTTTGAGCTTTAATCTGCGTTTGCAACACGTAAAGAGCAACATACAAAATGACGAATTTTTATTATTCGTTTTTATTAATGTTGCTTCTATTTAAACGGTTTCAGCGATCTAAAATGCTTGAAATGCTTATTTTAGCAGCAAAACAGCACGTTTTGAGCTTTTAATCTGCGTTTTAACGCGTAAAACAGCATAAAACGACGGAATTTTTTATTGTTCGTTTTTATTAATAATACGTCTATTTAGACGATTTCAACGATCTAAAATGCTTAAGAAATGCTTATTTTAGCAAAACAGCACGTTTTGAGCTTTATTCTGCGTTTTAGCGCGTAAAACAGCATAAAACGGCAAGAAATTTTTTATTATTCGTTTTTTTATTTTTTATTGCGTCTATTTGAACAATTTCAACGACCTAAAACTTGAAAATGCTTATTTTAATAAAACAGCGTTTGAGCTTTTAATCTTAACGTTTTTAACGTGTAGAAACGGCATAAAACGACAAATTTTTTATTATTCGTTTTTTTTATTAATATTGCTTCTATTTGAACGAATTCAACGATTTAAAATGCTTCAAAATGCTTGTTTGTAAAAACAGCGCGATTTGGGCTTTAATCTGCGTTTTAACGCGTAAAACAGGAAGAATAAAAAGCAATTCAGGGAATTTTTATTATTCGTTTTTTATTAATATTGCGTCTATTTGAACGATTTCCAACGATCTAAAATGCTTGAAAATGCTTATTTTAGCAAAACAGCACGTTTGAGAACTTACATTATTCTGCGTTTTAACGCGTAAAACATATAAAACGACAGAATTTTTTTATTATTCGTTTTATTTTTTATTGCGTCTATTTGAACGTTTCAACGATCAAAATGCTTGAAAATGCTTATTTTAGCAGCAAAACAGCACGTTTTGAGCTTTTAATCGCGTTTTAACGCGTGAGCAGCATAAGAAACGACGAATTTTTGTTATTCGTTTTTTTTATTAATATTTAGCTTCTGTTGAACAGTTCCAGCGAAATAAAATGCTTGAAAATGCTTATTTTAGCAAAACAGCACGTTTTTGAGCTTTTAATCTACGTTTAACGCGTAAAACAACGTAAAACGACGAATTTTTATTTATTCGTTTTTTATTAATGTCGCGATCTATTTGAACGATTTCAACGATCAAAATGCTACAAGAAGTACTTATTTTAGCAAAACAGCTTTACGTTTGAGAGGCTTTAATCAGCCATTTAACGCGTAAAACAGCATAAAACGACGAAATTTTTTATTATTTGTTTTCTTTATTAATGTTGCGTCTATTTGAACCTTGATTTCAACAGTCTAAAATGCTTGAAAATGCGCTTATTTAGCAAAACCGCACGTTTTGAGCTTTTAATCAATCTGCGTTTTAACGCGTAAAAAACAGCATAAACGACGAATTTTTCTATTGAAATTCGTTTTTATTAATATTTGCTTCTATTTGAACGATTTCAACGGTAAATGCTTGAAAATGCTTATTTTAGCAAACAAACGTTTTGAGCTTTTAATCCTGCGTTTAACGCGTAAAACAGCATAAAACGACAGAGAATTTTATTATTCGTTTTATTAATATTGCGTCTATTTGAACGGTTTCAGCGATCTAAAATGCTTGAAAATACTTATTTTAGCAAAACAGCACGTTTGAGCTTTAATCTGCGTTTTTAACGCGTAAAACAATATAAATGACGAATTTTTTTATTATTCGTTTTTATTATCAATAGCTTCTATTTGAACGATTTTCAACGATCACAAAATGCTTGAAAATACTTATTTTAGCAAAACAGCACGTTTTGAGCTTTCCCATTCTGCGTTTTAACGCGTAAAACAGCTTATAAAACGACAGAATTTTTATTATTCGTTTTTATTTTTGTCACTGCGTCCGATTCAGACGATTTCAACGTGTAAATGCTTGAAATTGCTTATTTTATAAAACAACTGCGTTTTGAGCTTTTAATCTGCGTTTAACGCGGTAAAACAGCATAAAACCATGAAGATTTTTTATTATTCGTTTTTATTAATATTGGCACTACCTGTTGAACGATTTCAACCATTTAAAATGCTTGAAATGCTTATTTTAGCAAAACAGCACGTTTTGAGCTTTTAATCTGCGTTTTAACGCGTAAAACAACATAAACGACGAATTTTTTGTGTTGGTTTTATTAATATTGCTTCTGTTGCAGACGATTTCCAGCGATCTAAATCTTGAAAATGCCTGGCTAGCAAAACAGCGCGTTTTGAGCTTTAATCTGCGTTTTAGCGGTAAAACCAGCTTTTGAAACTGACCCGAATTTTTGTATTCGTTTTATTAATATTGCGTCTATTTGAACAGTTTCAACGATCTAAAATGGCAAAATGCTATTTTTAGCAAAACGCGCACGTTTTGAGAGGACTTTAATCAGCGTTTAACGCGTAAAACAGCATAAAACGGTATCAGATTTATTTATCGTTTTTATTAATAATGCGTCTATTTGAACGATTTCAACGATCTAAAATGCTTACGTACTTTATTTAGCAAAGCAGCGCGTTTGAGCTTTAATCCAGCGTTTTAACGCGTAAAACAGCATAAAACGACGAAATTTTTATCATTTGTTTTATTAATATTGCGTCTATTTGAACGATTTCAACGACTAAAATGCTTGAAAATGCTTTATTTTAAAAACAGCTTTGAGCTTTAAATCTTTAGAAAAACTTTAAAAACAGAGTTTTTATTATTCGTTTTATTAATGTTCATTTGAACATTTCAACGATCTAAAATGCTTGATGCTTATTTTAGCAAAGAACGTTTGAGCTTAATCTGCGTTTAACGCGTAAAACAAAAACGACGAAATTTTTATTTTTTTTTTTAATGCGTCTATTGAACGATTTCAACGTCTAAAATCTTGAAATTATTTAGCAAAACCGTTTTGAGTTTAATCTGCGTTTAACGCGTAAAACACATAAAACCAGAATTTTTTATTTTTTTTTTTTATGCTAATATTTGAACGATTTCAACGATCTAAATGCTTGAAAATGCTTATTTTTAAAACAGCACGTTTTGAGCTTATCTGCGTTTTATCGCGTAAACCATAGCAAAAACAGAATTTTTATTATCGTTTTTAATAATCTATTTGAACGATTTCAACGATCTAAAATGCTTGAAAATGCCTATTTTAGCAAAACAGCACGTTTTGAGCTTTAATCTGCGTTTTAACGCGTAAAACAGCATAAAAACGACGAATTTTTTTATTATTCGTTTTTATTAATATTGCTTTATTTGAACGATTTCTAAACGATCTAAAATGCTTGAAAATGCTTATTTTAGCAAACAGCACGTTTTGAGCTTTAATCTGCGTTTTAACGCGAAAATAAAATCGAATTTTTTTATTATTGCTTTTTTATTAATATTGTTTATTTAAACGATTCTTATATCAAAATGCTTGAAATGTTTTTTTAGCAAAACAGCACGTTTTGAGTTTATTGCTTTCGTAAAAAGTTAAAAAATGACGAAATTTATTTTCGATTTTTTAAAATTGCTTATTTGAAACGATTTCAACGATCTAAAATGGTTGAAAATGCTAAAGCAAAAACGACGAATTTTATTATTCGTTTTTAAACAGCAAAAACGACGAATTTATTTTCGTTTTTATTAATATTGCACTATTTGAACGATTTCACGCGAAAAGCTTAATGCTTTTTTAAGCAAAAAAACGTTTTAGTTTATTCTGCGTTTTAAAAAAGCTTAAAAACGATTTATTATTCGTTTTTGAAATTTTTGTCTACTTGAACGATTTCAACGATCTAAAATGCTTGAAAATGTTTTTTTAGCAAAAACAGCACGTTTTGACTTTTAATCTGCGTTTTTAAGTACCTAAAATTAACAATTTATATTATCTCTTTAAAATTGCTTCTATTGAACGATTTCAACGATCTAAAATGCTTTGAAAATGCTTTTTTAGCAAAACAGCATTTGAGATTTTATTTTCGTTTTACCATAAACAGCATAAAACGATGAAATTTTATTATTCGTTTTATTAATATTGCGTCTATTTCAAACGATTTCAACGATCTAAATGCTTAAATCATTAAGCAAAAAGCAAGTTTTGATTTTAATCTGCGTTTTAACGCGTAACAAAAAAATGACGAATTTATTATTCGTTTTTTAATATTGCTTCTATTTGAACGATTTCAACGATCTAAAATGCTTGAAAATCTTATTTTGAAAACGCACGTTTTGAGCTTTATTCTGCGTTTTAACGCGTAAAACAGCATAAAACGACGAAATTTTTATTATTCGTTTTTATTTTATTGCGTCTATTTGAACGATTTCAACGATCTAAAATGCTTGAAATTGCTTTATTTTAGCAAAACAGCACGTTTTGAGCTTTAATCTTGCTTTTAACGCAAAACAGCATAAAAACGACGAAATTCTTTTTATTATTCGTTTTATTAATATTGCTTCTTATTTCTGAACGATTTCAACGATCTAAAAATGCTTGAAAATGCTTATTTTAGCAAAACAGCACGTTTTGAGCTTAATCTGCGTTTTAACGCGTAAAACAGTATAAAACGACGAAATTTTATTATTATTCGTTTTTATTAATATTGCGTCTTATTTGGACGATTTCAACGATCTAAAAATGCTTGAAAATGCTTATTTGTGCTAAAACAGCACGTTTTGAGCTTAACGGCGTTTTAACGCGTAAAACAGCATGTAGAAATGACGAATTTTTTATTATTCGTTTTTATTAATATTGCTTCATTTGAACGATTTCAACGTGATCTTTAAAATGCTTGAAAATGCTTATTTTAGCAAAACAGCACGTTTTGAGCTTTTATTCTGCGTTTTAACGCGCGTAAAACAGCATAAAACGACGAAATTTTTTATTATTCGTTTTTATTTATATTGCGTCTATTTGAACGATTTCCCAACGATCTAAAATGCTTGAAATTGCTTTATTTTAGGCAAAACAGCACGTTTTGAGTTTTAATCTGCGTTTTAACGCGCAAAAACAAGCATAAAACCTACTGAAATTTTTATTATTCGTTTTGCTAATATTGCTTCTATTTGAACGATTTCAACGATCTAAAATGCTGAAAATGCTTATTTTAGCAAAACAGCGTCGTTTTGAGCTTAATCTGCGTTTTAGCGTAAAACAGCATAAAAAACGTGGTTTAAATTTTTATTATTCGTTTTATTAATATTGCTTCTATTTGAACGATTTCAACGATCTAAAAATGCTTGAAAATGCCTTACTTCCAGCAAAACAGCACGTTTTGAGCTTTAATCTGCGTTTTAACGCGTAAAACAGCATAAAAACGACGAATTTTTATTATTCGTTTTATTAATATTGCGTCTATTTGAACGATTTCAACGATCTAAAATGCTTGAAAATGCCATTTTAGCAAAACAGCACGTTTTGAGTTTAATCAGCGTTTCAACGCGCAAAACAGCATTAAAAACGACGAAATTTTATTATTTAGTTTTTTATTAATATTGCGCCTATTTGAACGATCAACGATCTAAAATGCCGAAAATGCTATTTTAGCAAAACAGCACGTTTTGAGCTTTAATCTGCGTTTTTAACGCGTAAAATGTTACTAAAACGACGAATTTTTACATATTCGTTTTTATTAATATTACCATTTTGAACGATTTCAACGATTCAAAAAATGCTTGAAAATGCTTTTATTTTAGCAAAAACAGCAGTTTTGAGCTTTTAATCTCGCGTTTTAACGCGTAAAACAGCATAAAAAACGACGAAATTTTTATTATTCGTTTTATTAATATTGCGTCTATTTGAAACGATTTCCCTTAACGATCTAAAATGCTTGAAAATGCTTATTTTAGCAAAACAGCACGTTTTTGAGTTATAATCAGCGTTTTAACGCGTAAAACAGCATAAAAAACGACGAAATTTTTATTATTTGTTTTTATTAATATTGCGTCTATTTGAACGATTTCAACGATCTAAAATGCTTGAAAATGCTTATTTTAGCAAAAACAGCACGTTTTGAGCTTTAATCTGCGTTTTAACGCGTAAACAGCATAAAAAACGACGAATTTTTTATTATTCGTTTTTATTATTATTGCTTCTATTTGAACGATTTCAACGATCTAAAATGCTTGAAAAATGCTTATTTTAGCAAAACAGCACGATTTGAGTTTTAATCTGCGTTTTAACGCGTAAAACAGCATAAAACGATGAAATTTTTATTATTCGTTTTTATTAATATTGCGTCTATTTTGAACGATTTCAACGATCTAAAATGCTTGAAAATGCTTATTTTAGCAAAACAGCACGTTTTGAGCTTTATTCTGCGTTTTAACGCGTAAAACAGCATAAAACGACGAAATTTTTATTATTCGTTTTATTTTATTGCGTCTATTTGAACGATTTCAACGATCTAAAATGCTTGAAAATGCTTATTTTAGCAAAACAGCACGTTTTGAGCTTTAATCTGCGTTTTAACGCGTAAAACAGCATAAAATGACGAATTTTTATTATTCGTTTTTATTAATATTGCTTCTATTTAAACGATTTCAACGATCTAAAATGCTTGAAAATGCTTATTTTAGCAAAACAGCACGTTTTGAGCTTTTTAAACTGCGTTTTAACGCGTGAAAACAGCATAAAAACGACGAAATTTTTATTATTCGTTTTTATTTTTATTGCGTCTATTTGAACGATTTCAACGATCTAAAATGCTTGAAAATGCTTATTTTAGCAAAACAGCACGTTTTGAGCTTTAATCTGCGTTTTAACGCGTAAAACAGCATAAAACGACGAATTTTTATTATTCGTTTTTATTAATATTGCTTCTATTTGAACGAATTCAACGATTTAAAATGCTTCAAAATGCTTATTTTAGCAAAAAAAGCACGATTTGAGCTTTTTAAACTGCGTTTTAACGCGTAAAACAGCATAAAACGACGAAATTTTTATTATTCGTTTTTATTAATATTGCGTCTATTTGAACGATTTCAACGATCTAAAATGCTTGAAAATGCTTATTTTTGCAAACAGCACGATTTGAGCTTTAATCTGCGTTTTAACGCGTAAAACAGCATAAAACGACGAAATTTTTATTATTCGTTTTTATTAATATTGCGTCTATTTGAACGATTTCAACGATCTAAAATGCTTGAAAATGCTTATTTTAAGCAAAACAGCACGTGTTGAGCTTTATTCTGCGTTTTAACGCGTAAAAAAGCATAAAAACGACGAAATTTTTATTATTCGTTTTTATTTTATTGCGTCTATTTGAACGATTTCAACGATCTAAAAATGCTTGAAACTGCTTATTTTAGCAAAACAGCACGTTTTGAGTTTTAATCTGCGTTTTAACGCGTAAAACAGCATAAAACGACGAATTTTATTATTCGTTTTTATTAATATTGCGTCTATTTGAACGATTTCAACGATCTAAAATGCTTCGAAAATGCTTATTTTGAGCAAAACAGCACGTTTTGAGCTTTAATCTGCGTTTAACGCGTAAAACAGCATAAAAAACGACGAATTTTATTATTCGTTTTTATTAATACGTTCTATTTGGACGAATTCAACGATTTAAAATGCTTTCAAAATGCTTATTTTAGCAAAAACACTGATTTGAGCTTTAATCTGCGATTTAACGCGTAAAACAGCATAAAAACGACGAAATTTTTATTATTCGTTTTTATTAATATTGCGTCTATTTGAACGGATTTCAACGATCTAAAATGCTTGAAAATGCTTATTTTAGCAAAACAGCACGTTTGAGCTTACCCGCGTATTAACGCGTAAAACAGCATAAAATGACGAATTTTATATTATTCGTTTTTATTACTATTGCTTCTATTTTGAACGATTTCGCGATCTGTTCGTTTCGAAACGCCACAGCAAAACAGCATCGTTTTGAGCTTTATTCTGGCGTTTTAACGCGTAAAACAGCAAAAACGACGAAATTTTTATTATCTTGTTTTTATTTTTTGCCGGTGTCTGGCTTGAGTCTATTCTAAATCGATCTAAATGCTTGAAATTGCTTATTTTAGCAAAACAGCACGTTTAGTTTTAATCTGCGCTAACGTAAAACAGCATAAAACGACGAAATTTTATTATTCGTTTTTATTAATATTGCGTCTATTTGAACGATTTCAACGATCTAAAATGCTTGAAAATGCTTATTTTAGCAAAACAGCACGCTTGAGCTTTAATCTGCGTTTTAACGCGTAAAACAGCATAGAAATGACGATCTTTTTTTATTATTCGTTTTATTAATATTGCTTCGTCGAACGATTTCAAATTTATTCGCACGCTTGAAAATCGCTTATTCTTTTAGCAAACAGCACGTTTTGAGCCACCTATAGTTTTAACGCGTAAAACAGCATAAAAACCGACGAAATTTTTATTATCTGCTTTTATTTTATTGCTTCTATTTGAACGATTTCTTAACGATCGCAATGTTTAAAAATGCTTATTTTAGCAAAACAGCACGTTTGCTTTAATCAGCGTTTCAACGCGTGTAAAACAGCATAAAACGACGAATTTTATTATCGTTTTTATTACTATTGGTGTCTATTTGAACGATTTCAACGATCTAAAATGTTTGAAAATGCTTATTTTAGCAAAACAGCACGTTTTGAGCTTTAATCAGCGTTTTAACGCGTAAACAGCACCACAAATTTTGCTTCGACGTTTTATTAATATTGCGTCTATTTGAACGATTTCAATCATCTAAAATGCTTGAAAATGCTTATTTTAGCAAAACAGCACGTTTTGAGCTTTCTAATCAGCGTTTTAACGCGTAAACAGCATAAAACGACGAAATTCTTTATTATTTGTTTTTATTAATATTGCGTCTATTTGAACGACTTAACGATCTGTACGCTTGAAAAATGCTTACGGTTTTAGCAAAACAGTACGCGTTTTGAGCTTTTAATCTGCGTTTTAAACGATAAAACAGCATAAAAACGACGAATTTTTATTATTCGTTTTTATTAATATTGCTTCTATTTGAACGATTTCAACGATCTAAAAAATGCTTGAAAATGCTTATTTTGGGCAAAAACAGCACGTTTGTTTTAATCTGCAGTTTAACGCAAAACAGCATAAAACGACGGTTTTGGCTTGCCCGTTTTGCCATTATTGCGTCTATTTGAACGATTTCAACGATTTAAAAAATGCTTGAAAATGCTTATTTTAGCAAAAACAGCACGTTTTGAGTTATAATCAGTTTCAACGCGTAAAACAGCATAAAACGACGCAGCTCTTTTTATTTGGCTTGTTTTTATTAATATTGCGTCTATTTGAACGATTTCAACGATCTAAAATGCTTGAAATGCTTATTTTAAAAAAACAGCACGATTTGAGCTTTAATTTGCGTTTTAACGCGTAAAACGCTTAAAAAAAATTTTTTTTTTCGTTTTTTTTAATACGTTATTTTTAAAGATTTCAACGATCTAAAAACTTGAAAATGCTTATTTTAGCAAAAAGACGTTTTGAGTTTTTAAACTGCGTTTTAACGCAAAAAAAGCATAAAAAAAACGAATTTTTTTAAATTTGTTTTTATTAATATTGTTTTTAAACGACAACGATCTAAAATGCTTGAAAATGCATTTTCAAAACAGCACGTTTTTAGTTTAATCTGCGTTTTAACCAAACAGCATAAAACGACGAAATTTTTATTATTCGTTTTTATTAATATTGGTTATTTGAACGATTTCAAGATCTAAAAAAGCTTGAAAAAAGTTTTTTTAAACAAAACAGCACGTTTTGAGAACGCGTTTTTAAAGCAAAAAAAGCATAAAACGCGAATTTTTTTTATTCGTTTTTTATTCCTATTTTAACGGGGTTTCAACGATCTTTCTTTAAAAAAGTTTTTTTTTACAAAACAGCACGTTTTGAGTTTAATCTGCGTTTTAACCGTAAAAAAGCATAAAAAAGAGAAAATTTTTATTATTCGTTTTTTTATTTTTGTTTTTTTGAACGATTTCAACGATCTAAAATGCTTGAAAATGCTTATTTTTCAAAAAAAAGTTTTGAGTTTTTTCTGCGAACGCGTAAACAATAAAAAACGCAAAATTTTATTATTCGTTTTTATTTTTTCGTCTATTTTAAGATTTCAACGATCTAAAATGTTGAAAATGTTATTTTTGCAAAACAGCACGTTTTGAGCTTTAATCTGCGTTTTAACGCGTAAAACAGCATAAAAAAGAGAAATTTTATTATTTTTTTTTTTAATATTGCTCTATTTGAACGATTTCAACGACTTTAAAAAAGCTTGAAAATGCTTTTTTTTAAAACAAAACAGCACGTTTTTTTTTTGGGTTTTTTAATCTGCGTTTTTAACCCGCGTAAAAAAAAAGCATAAAAAAGACGAATTTTTTTATTATTCGTTTTTTAATATTGCCCTTTT
>NW_027047696.1:0-13300 GCF_025399875.1 Dalotia coriaria
GGGAAAAAAACAAAAAAAATTTTTTTTTTTTAAAAAACCTTTTTGGCCCTTTTTTTTTAAAATCCAAAAAAAAAAAAAATTTTTTTTTTCGTTTTTTTAAAGGGAAAGAAGATTTAAAAAACTTCTTGTGATTTTTTTAGAAAACAGCCTTTTTTACTTTAAACTTTTTTAAAAACAAAAGCTAAAACGACGTTTTTTATTTTTTTTTTAAATACTTTTTTAACGTTTTAAAATTTAAAAAACTTGTGATTTAGCAAAAAAAAGTTTGGAAAATTTCTTTTCTAAAACAGCATGGAAAATTTTTTTTTACGTTTTTTTAAAGTTTATTTAAATTTGGGAAAAAGTTTAAAAATGCTTATTCTCAAAACAAGTTTTTAAGGTTTTTAAAAGGTTTTTTTAAAGCGTAAAAAAACCTAAAAAAGGGAAAATTTTTTTTGTTTTTTTAAAATTTTTTTTAAGAAATTTCAAGATCTAAAATGGAAAATATTATTTTTTTAAAAATTTTTTTTTTTTTTAAAAAAAAAAAAATTTTTTTTTTTCGTTTTTTTTTTAATTCTTTTTAAAATTTAAAATCTTATTTTCAAAAAATTTTTTTTTTTAAAAAAGCGTTTTAAGCTAAAAAAACCTAAAAAAAAAAAAAAATTTTCGTTTTTTTTAATATTCCTCTTTTGAACTTTCAACGATTTAAAATTTAAAAAAGATTATTTTAGCAAAACAGGGGTTTTGACTTTAATTCGTTTTTCGCGTAAAACAAAAAAAAAAATTTTTTTTTTTTTTTTATTTTTTATTTGAACGATTTCAACGATCTAAAATGCGAAAATGATTATTTTGCAAAACAGCCTTTGGTTTTTCCTTTTAAAAAAACCAAAAAAAACGACGAATTTTTTTTATTCGTTTTTTTAATATTCTTTTTTGAACGATTTCAACGATCTAAATGCGAAAATATTATTTTAAAACAGCCGTTTGAGCTTTAATCTGCGTTTTAACGCGTAAAACAAAAAAAAACGAAATTTTTTTTTCTTTTTTTTTAATTTCTTCTATTTGAACGATTTCAACGATCTAAAATGCTTGAAAATGCTTATTTTAGCAAAACAGCACGTTTGAGCTTTAATCTGCGTTTTAACGCGTAAACAGCATAAAACGACAAAATTTTTATTATTCGTTTTTATTAATATGCGTCTATTTGAACGATTTCAACGATCTAAAATGCTTGAAAATGCTTATTTTAGCAAAAGCAGCACGTTTTGAGCTTTAATCTGCGTTTTAACGCGTAGAACAGCATAAAAACGTCAGAAATTTTATTATTCGTTTTTATTAATATTGCGTCTATTTGAACGATTTCAACGATCTAAAATGCTTGAAAATGATTATTTTAAAACAAAACAGCACGTTTTTTAGGGTTTTTAAACTGCGTTTTTTTAAAGCGTAAAACAAATAAAACGGCGAATTTTTTTTTTATTCGTTTTTTTTAATATTTTTGAACGATTTCCCCGATCTAAAATGCTTAAAATGATTATTTTTAAAAAAAAGCGCGTTTGAGCTTTAATCTGCGTTTTTTAAAGCGTAAAACAGCATAAAAAAGACGAATTTTTATTATTCGTTTTTATTAATATTGCTTCCCATTTGGGAAAGATTTCAACGGGTCTAAAATGCTTGAAAATGCTTTTTTTTAGCAAAAAAAGCACGTTTTGAGCTTTAATCTGCGTTTTAACGCGTAAAACAGCATAAAAAAGACGAAATTTTTATTTTCGTTTTTTTTTAATATTGCGTCTATTTGAACGATTTCAACGATCTAAAAAGCTTGAAAATGATTATTTTGCAAAAAAAGCACGTTTTGAGCTTTAATCTGCCCTTTTTTAAAGGGGGTAAAACAGCATAAAAAAGACGAATTTTTTATTATTCGTTTTTTTTATTAATATTGTTTATTTGAAACGATTTCAACGATTTTAAAATGCTTGAAAGTGATTATTTTAGCAAAACCGGGGGTTTTGAGCTTTAATCTGCGTTTTAACGCGTAAAACAACATAAAACGACGAATTTTTTTTTTATTCGTTTTTATTAATATTGCTTCTATTTGAACGGGTTTCAACGGGGTCTAAAAAAGCTTGAAAATGTTTTTTTTTAGCAAAACAGCACGTTTTTAGCTTTAATCTGCGAATTTTTTTTTATTCGTTTTTATTAATATTGCAAATTTTAACGATTTCAACGATCTAAAATGCTTGAAAATGGTTATTTTAGCAAAAAAAAGAAGTTTTGAGTTTAATCTGCGTTTTAACGCGTAAAAAAGCATAAAAAAGGCGAAATTTTTATTATTCGTTTTTATTAATATTGCTTCTATTTGAACGATTTCAACGATCTAAAAAAGCTTGAAAATGCTTATTTTAGCAAAAAAGCACGTTTTTTAGCTTTTTAAACTGCGTTTTAACGGGGTAAAACAGCATAAAACGACGAAATTTTTTTTTATTCGCTTTTTTTTTAATATTGCGTCTATTTGAAAAGATATCAACGATCTTCTTGAAAAAATTATTTTAGCAAAACAGCAAGTTCTGAGCATTAATCTGCGTTTTTTAACCCTAAAAAAGCATAAAAAAGACCAATTTTTTTTTATTCGTTTTTATTAAAATTCTTCTATTTGAACGATTTCAACGATCTAAAAAAGCTTGAAAATGCTTATTTTAAAAAAAAGCACGTTTTTGAGCTTTTTCTCTGCCCTTTTAACGTTAAAAAAAACATAAAAAAGACAAAATTTTTATTATTCGTTTTTTTTTAATTTTTGCGTCTATTTTAACGGGTTTCAACGATCTAAAAAAAGCTTTAAAATGCTTTTTTTTGCAAAAAAAGCACGTTTTTAGCTTTAATCTCGTTTTAACGCGTAAAACAGCATAAAAAAAGTCAAAATTTTTTTTATTCGTTTTTTTTTAATATTGCGTCTATTTGAACGATTTCCCAAAGATCTAAAATGCTTGAAAATGATTATTTTAGCAAAACAGCATGTTTTTAGCTTTAATCTGCGTTTTAACCCTAAAAAAAGCATAAAAACGACGAAATATTTATTATTCGTTTTTTTTTAATATTGCGTCTATTTTTAACGATTTCCCCAAAGTATAAATTGCTTGAAAATGGTTATTTTAAAAAAAGCACGTTTTTTAAGGTTTTAATCTCGTTTTAACGCAAAACAACATAAAAAAGACGAATTTTTTATTTGGTTTTATTAATTTTTAAAAGAAAGTTTTTTTTTTTTAAAAAAAAAAAAAAATTTTTTTTTTTTTTCGTTTTTAAATTTTTTAAAAAATTTAAAAGAAAATTTTTTTTTTTTAAAAATTTTTTTTTAAAAAAAAAAAAATTTTTTTTTAAAAAAAAAAAAATTTTTTTTTTTTAAAAAAAAGGGGGGAAAAAATTTTTTTTTTAAAGTTTTTTTTTTTAAAAAAATTTTAAATTTAAAATTTTTTTTTTAAAAAAAAAAAAAAAATTTTTTTTTTTTTTTTTAACGCCAAAAAAAAAATTTTTTTTTTTTTTTTATTTTCCCCCTTTTTTTTTTTTTTTTTGGGAAAAATTTTTAAAAAAATTTTTTTTTTAATTTTTTAAGGAAAAACCCCAAAAAAAAAATTTTTTTTTTTTTTTTAAAAAAGCTTTTTTGGGAAAAAAAATTTTTTAAAAAAAAAAAAAGGTTTTTTTTTTTTTTAAAGGTTTTAAGGAAAAACCCCAAAAAAAAAAATTTTTTTTTTTTTTTTAAAAAAAATTTTTTTTTTTTTCCCTTTTAAACCCCAAAAAAAAAAGGGGGTTTTTTTTTTTTTTTTGGTTTTTGGTTTTAACGGAAAAAAAAAAAAAATTTTTTTTTTTTTTCGTTTTTTTTTCCTTTTTTAAAAAAAAAAAAAAAAACCAAAATTTTTTTTTTTTAAAAAACCCTTTTTTCCAATTTTTTAAAATTTAAAAAATTAAAAACCAAAAATTTTTTTTTTTTTTTTTTTTTTTTTAAAAAAAAAAAATTTTTTTTTTTTTTTTAAAAAAAATTTTTTTTTTTAAAATTTCTTTTTTTTTAAAAAAAAAAAGGGGTTTTTTTTTTTTTTAAAAAAAAAAACGGAAATTTTTTTTTTTTCTTTTTTTAAAAAATTTTTTTTAAAAAAAAAAACTTTTTTTTTAAAAAAAAAAATTTTTTTTTTTCCTTTTTTTTTTAAAAAAAAAAATTTTTTTTTTAAAATTTTTTAAAAAAAATTTTTTTTTAACAAAAAAATCCAAAAAAATTTTTTTTTAAAAAAAAAATTTAAAAAAAATTTTTTTAATTTTTTTTTTTTTTAAAAAAAAAAATTTTTTTTTTTTTAAAAAAAAATTTTTTTTAAAAACAAAAGTTTTAAATTTTTTTTTAAAAAAAAAAGCTTTAAAAATTTTTTTTTTTAAAAAAAAAATTTTTTTTTTTTTTTTTTTTTTTAAAACTTTTTTTAAAAAAAAAAACCCCTTTTTGCCCAAAGGTTTAAAAAAAAAAAAATTTTTTTTAAAAAAAAAAAAAAAATTTTTTTTTTTTTTTTTTAAATTATTAATATGCGTCTATTTTGAACGATTTCAACGATCTAAAATGCTTGAAAATGCTTATTATAGCAAAAAAAGCACGTTTTTTAGTTTTAATCTGCGTTTTAACGCGTAAACGATAAAACGACGAAATTTTATATTCGTTTTATTAATATTGTTTTATTTGACGATTTCAACGATCTAAAATGCAGTTATTTAGCAAAACAGCACGTTTTGAGCTTTAATCTGGTTTTAACGGTAAAACAGCATAAAACGACGAATTTTTATTATTCGTTTTATTATATTGCTTCTATTTGAACGATTTCAACGATCTAAAATGCTTGAAAATGCTTATTTTAGCAAAACAGCACGTTTTGAGCTTTAGTCTGCGTTTTAACGCGTAAAACAGCATAAAACGACGAAATTTTTATTATTCGTTTTTATTAATACTGCGTCTATTGAACGATTTCAACGATCTAAAATGCTTGAAAATTTATTTTAGCAAAACAGCACGTTTGAGTTTAATCTGCGTTTTAACGCGTAAAACAGCATAAAAACGACGAATTTTGTATTATTCGTTTTTATTAATATTGCTTCTATTTGACGATTTCAACGATCTAAAATGCTTGAAAATGTTTATTTTAGCAAAACAGCACGTTTTGAGTTTTTAAACTGCGTTTTAACGCGTAAAACAGCATAAAAAAGACGAAATTTTTATTATTCGTTTTTTAAATTGCGGCTTTTTTGAACGATTTCCCAAAGATCTAAAATGCTTGAAAATGATTATTTTAAACAAAAAAAGCACGTTTTTAGATTAATCTGCGTTTAACGCGAAAAAAAGAAAAACGACGAATTTTTTTTTTATTCATTTTTATTAATATTTCCTTTTTTAACGATTTCCCAAAGATCTTAAAAACTTGAAAATGCTTATTTTAGCAAAAAAAGCACGTTTTGAGCTTTAAAACTTGCGTTTTTTAAAGCGAAAAAAGCATAAAAAAAAGGGCGAAATTTTTTATTGTTTTTATTAATATTGCGGCCCATTTGAAAAGATTTCCCAAAGATCGAAAATGCCGAAAATGATTATTTTAGCAAAACAGCACGTTTTGAGCTTTAATCTGCGTTTTTAACGCGGAAAAAAGCTAAAAAAACGACGAATTTTTTTTTATTCGTTTTTATTAATAGTTTTTATTTGAAAAAGATTTCAAAAGGGGTCTTTAAAAAAGCTTGAAAATGCTTATTTTTGCAAAAAAGCACGTTTTGAGCTTTAATCTGCGTTTTAACGCGTAAACAGCATAAAAAACGTGACGAAAATTTTATTATTCGTTTTTATTATTATTGCGTCTATTTGAACGATTTCACCCGATCTAAAATGCTTGAAAAATGATTATTTTAGCAAACAGCACGTTTTGAGCTTTTTAATCTGCGCTTAACGCGTAAAACAACAGCATAAAACGACGAGTTTTTTATTATTTGTTTTTATTAATTTTGCTTCTATTTGGAACGATTTCAACGATCTAAAATGCTTGAAAATGCTTATTTTAGCAAAACAGCACGTTTTGAGCTTTAATCTGCGTTTTAACGCGTAAAACAGCATAAAAAACGACGAAATTTTATTATTCGTTTTTATTAATATTGCGTCTATTTGAACGATTTCCAACGATCTAAAATGCTTGAAAATGCTTATTTTAGCAAAACAGCACGTTTGAGTTTTAATCTGCGCGTTTAACGCAAAACAGCATAAAAACGACGAAATTTTTATTATTCGTTTTTATTAATATTGTTTCTATTTGAATGATTTCAACGATCTAAAAATGCTTGAAATGCTTATTTTAGCAAAACAAGCATCGTTTGAGTTTTAATCTGCGTTTTAATCGCGTAAAACAGCATAAAACGACGAAATTTTTATTATTCGTTTGCGCCATTAATATTGCGTCTATTTGAACGATTTCAAAGATCTAAAATGCTTGAAAATGATTATTTTAGCAAAACAGCAATGTTTTGTGCTTTAATCTCGCGTTTTAACGCGTAAAAAAATACATAAAAAACGACGAAATTTTTATTATTCGTTTTTTATTAATATTGCGCTCCATTTTGAACGATTTCAACGATCTAAAATGCTTGAAAATGCTTTTATTTTGAAGCAAAACAGCACGTTTTGAGTTTTAATCTGCGTTTTACGCGTAAAACAAAGCATAAAACGACGAATTTTTATTATTCGCTTTTTATTAATATTGCTTCTATTTGGAATGATTTCAACGATCTAAAATGCTGAAAAATGCTTTATTTTAGCAAAACAGCACGTTTTGAGTTTTAATCTGCGCTTTACGCGTAAAAACAGCATAAAAACGACGAAATTTTTATTAATTCGCTTTATTAATATGCGCCCATTTCGAAACGATTTCAAAGATCTAAAATGCTTGAAATGATTATTTTAGCAAAACAGCACGTTTTGTGCTTTAATCTGCGTTTTAACGCGTAAACAGCATAAAACGACGAATTTTTTATTATTCGTTTTTATTAATATTGCTTCTATTTTGAACGGATTTCAACGATCTAAAATGCTTGAAAACATTATTTTAAAACAGCATCAAGTCAACTGGCATAAAAAACGACGAATTTTTATTATTCGTTTTATTAATATTGCTTCTATTTGAACGATTTCAACGATCTAAAATGCTTGAAAATGCTTATTTTAGCAAAACAGCACGTTTTGAGCTGTAATCTGCGTTTTAACGCGTAAAACAGCATAAAAACGACGAAATTCTTTTATTATTCGTTTTTATTAATATTGCGTACTATTTGAACGATTTCAACGATCTAAAATGCTTGAAAATGATTATTTTAGCAAAACAGCACGTTTTGAGCTTTAATCTGCGTTTCTAACGCGTAAACAGCATAAAACGACGAAATTTTATTATTCGTTTTTATTAATATTGCGTCTATTCTGAACGATTTCAACGATCTAAAATGCTTGAAAATGATTATTTTGTGCTAAAACAGCACTTTTGAGTTTTAATCTGTGTTTTAACGCGTAAAAACAGCATAAAACGACGAATTTTTTTATTAATTCGTTTTATTAATATTGCTTCTATTTGAACGATTTCAACGATCTAAAAATGCTTGAAAATGCTTTATTTTGCAGCAAAACAGCACACGTTTTGAGCTGTAATCTGCGTTTTAACGCGCGTAAAACAGCATAAAAACGACGAAAATTTTTAATATTATTCGTTTTTATTAATATTGCGTCTATTTGAACGATTTCAACGATCTAAAATGCTTCTTTGAAAATGATTATTTTAGCAAAACAGCACGTTTTGAGTTTTAATCTGCGTTTTAACGCGCAAAACAGCATAAAAACGTGACGAAATTTTTGTATTATTCGTTTTTATTAATATTGCGTCTATTTGAACGATTTCAACGATCTAAAAAAAATGCTTGAAAAATGATTATTTTAGCAAAACAGCACTTTTTGAGTTTTAATCTGCGTTTTTCTTAACGCGCGTAAAAATGTTGGTAAAAACGACGATTTTTTGTATTATTCGTTTTTATTACTATTGCTTCTATTTGAACGATTTCAACGATCTAAAAATGCTTGAAAATGCTTAATTTAGCAAAAACAGCACGTTTTGAGTTTTAATCTGCGTTTTAACGCGTAAAACAGCATAAAACGACGACGAAATTTTTATTATTCTTTTACACACAGTCTATTTGAACGATTTCAACGATCTAAAAATGCTTGAAAATGCTTATTTTAGCAAACAAAAGCACGTTTTGAGTGCTTTTAACGGCGTTTTAACGCGTAAAAACAGCATAAAAACGACGAAATTTTTATTATTCGTTTTTATTAATAATATTGCACTATTTGAACGATTTCCAACGATCTAAAATGCTTGGAAAACATTATTTTAGCAAAATAAAGCACGTTTTGAGTTTTAATCTGCGTTTTAACGGGCGTAAAAACAGCATAAAACGACGAAATTTTTTATTATCTGTTTTTATTAATATTGCGTCTATTTGAACGATTTCAACGATCTAAAATGCTTGAAAATGATTGGCGCTTAGCAAAACAGCACGTTTTGAGCTTTAATCTGCGTTTCTTAACGCGTAAAACAGCATAAAACGACGAATTTTATTATTCGTTTTTATTAATTACGTTTCTATTTTGAACGATTTTAACGATCTAAAATGCTTGAAAATGCTTATTTAAAGCAAAACAGCACGTTTTGAGCTTTAATCAGCGTTTTAACGCGTAAACAGCATAAAAACGACGAAATTTTTATTATTCGTTTCATATTAATATTATGTCTATTTTAACGATTTCAACGATCCAAAAAATAAAGCTTGAAAATGATTTTTTAGCAAAACACAGCACGTTTTGAGCTTTAATCTGCGTATTAACGCCTAAAACAGTATAAAACGACGAATTTTTATTATTCGTTTTATATTACTATTGCTTCTATTCTGAAACGATTTCAACGATCTAAAATGCTTCTGAAAATGCTTTATTTTAGCGAAACAGCACGTTTTGAGCTTTTAATCTGCGTTTCTTAATCGCGTAAAACAGCATAAAACGACGAATGTTTTATTATTCGTTTTTATTAATATTGCTTCTATTTGAACGATTTCAACGATCTAAAATGCTTGAAAATGCTTATTTTAGCAAAACAGCACGTTTTGAGCTGTAATCTGCGTTTTAACGCGTAAAACAGCATAAAACGACGAAATTTTTATTATTCGTTTTATTACGCATCTATTTGAACGATTTCACCGATCTAAAATGCTTGAAAATGCATTATTTTAGCGAAACAGCACGCTTTGAGCTTTAATCTGCGTTTTAACGCGTAAACAGCATAAAAACGACGAATTTTTTATTATTCGTTTTTATTAATATTGCTTCTATTTGAACGATTTCAACGATCTAAAATGCTTGAAAATGCTTATTTTAGCAAAACAGCATGTTTTGAGCTTTAATCTGCGCGTTTTAACGCGTGAAAACAGCACAAAAACGACGAAATTTTTATTATTCGTTTTTATTAATGCTATACCTTATTTGAACGATTTCAACGATCTAAAATGCTGGAAAATGATTATTTTAGCAAAACAGCACGTTTTGAGCTTTAATCTGCGTTTGAACGCGTAAAACAGCATAAAACGACGAATTTTTTTATTATTCGTTTTTATTAATATTGCTTCTATTTTAGAGCCAGAGCCAGTGACGGCCAGACTTTCGTCATTTTAGGAAAGATGAAATTTTGTCCATGCGTTTCTCCAACATTGCAGTAAGAACGATCCCCACTATGAAACCTGATCGTGGTTAATGGCAGCCAACAGCGCCAACAAAGATGTACACCGATGACCTATGTTTCCGTTATTTTAGCAAACCCATTTTGCATATTTTGTTCGTAACATTATAACATGCGCCGCTCAATATTGCCAGTCACCCGCGGCGGTTCCAACCCCAGCCAGACACCCCCAAAGTATATTATTTTTAAATCCCTTTTGACGTGATAACGTCTTCAAAATCGCGTTTTAGCCGCGGCAGTTCCAGCAGAAATCCAGTCACAGGCCTCTCGAGGCCGATCGCAGGTATACCCCTCTCAGCAGACGAGAGAGAGACGGACCCATCTCCCGTCCTTCATCCTCGAGCGCCGCCAGTCAATCCGTGAAACTTCGACACGCGGAATCCACAATGAGCGGTGGCAGGCATAGCGTTCGAGTGAAGGACCGATCTTCCGTCTCTCTCACTTTAGCGGCATACAAACGAATGGAGATTTTCTCGTGCGGTTAAGTTTTCGCTGAATGTTTAACAGTAAAACAAAAATGTGAAGTGCAAGTGAAGCGTTACGCAACAATTGCAACAAAACAAACTTATATCACCAACAAGACGCTATCACGTAAACATCTCGATCGTAAACCTACTTTACAACAATCATTATTTTTACTTTTCGTTATATTAGATATTGATGGTTATTAGTACAGAGAGCTATGAAACTATGTTTTTCGTGCTGTATTGGCTTGTCGAAATAACATCTCTGCCAGATGCATTGAAAGTGTATAAAGTTGCAAAAGTTAAATTGTGAAAACATAAAAAATTTCAGAGAATAGTTATTTTATTTGAACAAATATTTAATAATAATCATCACTGTCGTCGATAACTTGCGATTCGTTCTTTCATCTCCTTTAGCGAGATATTAGTAATTGAAATAAAAACGTCAAAAATTGAAAAATTGCACTTTTGGCGTCTCTTCAGTCGCGGCATCGAGAACAACGATAAAAATTAATAAAAGACTTGTTAAAATAAAAATTCATTATTTTCTGAAAATTTCATGTTTAAACAATTTAATCCTTTGCAACTTTTACCGACTTTCAATGCGTCTGGCAGGATGATAGAAACCTGACCAAACTGTTCATGAAAAACACAGTTTCATAGCTCTCGTGCATAATGTGTATCAAATTCTGCTTCCTCAATATAACGAAAAGTAAAAAAAAGTTCAAAATATTATAGTTTAGTGTCTGGCTAGGTTGAAACCATACCAGGTGACTGGCAATGAGCAGCGCATGTTACTATAATAATGTGCCATGAACAAAATATGCAAAAATGGAGTTTAAGCAAAATAACGAAACATAGGTCATCAAGTGTACATCTTTGTTAGCTGTTAACTGCCAAAGGAAACCACGATCCAGGTTTCATAATTGGGATCAAATTTTACCTGTGTTGGAGAAACGCATGAACAAAAATTTCATCTTTCCTAAAATGACGAAAGTCTGGCCGTCACGGGCTCTTAGTCTATTTGAACGATTTCAACGATCTAAAAATGCTTGAAAATGCTTACTTTACAAAACAGCACGTTTTGAGCTTTTAAATCTGCGTTTTAACGCGTAAACAGCATAAAAACGACGAATTTTTATTATTCGTTTTATTAATATTGCTTCCTATTTGAACGATTTCAACGATCTAAAATGCTTGAAAAATGCTTATTTTAGCAAAACAGCACGTTTTATTTTAATCTGCGTTTTAACGCGTAAAACAGCATAAAACGACGAAATTTTTATTATTCCGTTTTATTAATATTGCATCTATTTGAACGATTTCAACGATCTAAAATGCTTGAAATGTGATTATTTTAGCAAAATAGCACCGTTTTGAGCTTTAATCTGGTGTTTTAACGCGTAAAACAGCATAAAAACGACAAATTTATTATTCGTTTTTATTAATATTGCATCTATTTGAAATCGATTTCAACGATCTAAAATGCTTGAAAATGATTATATTAGCAAAAAAGCACGTTTTGAGCTTTAACTGCGTTTTAACGCGTAAAACAGCATAAAAAAAGACGAATTTTTATTATTCGTTTTATTAATATTGCTTTTATTTGAACGTTTTAACGATCTAAAAGCTTGAAAATTTTTTAAAACAAAACAGCACGTTTTTAGTTTTAATCTGCGTTTTAACGCGTAAAAACATAAAACGACGAAATTTTATTATTCGTTTTTTTAAAAAGCGTCTATTTGAACGATTTCAACGATCTAAAAGTTTGAAAATGCTTATTTTAGCAAAACAGCACGTTTTTAGTTTTTAAACTGCGTTTTAACGCGTAAAAAACATAAAACAACGAAATTTTATTATTCGTTTTTTTTTAATATTGCGTCTATTTGAACGATTTCAACGATCTAAAAAAGCTTGAAAATGAATATTTTAGCAAAACAGCACGTTTTGAGCTTTAATTCGTTTTAACGCGAAAAGCAAAAAAAACGTTTTTATTATTGTTTTTTTTTTTAATAGTTCATTTGAACGATTTCAAGATCTAAAATGCTTGAAAATGCTTTTTTTGCAAAACAGCACGTTTTGAGCTTTAATTTGCGTTTTAACGTAAAACAGCATAAAAACGACGAATTTTATTATTCGTTTTTATTAATATTGCGTCTATTTGAACGATTTCAACGATCTAAAATGCTTGAAATGTTATTTTAGCAAAACAGCACGTTTTGAGCTTTAATCTCGTTTATCGCGTAAACAGCATAAAACACGAATTCTAACGATTTGCATTCGTTTTTATTAATATTGCTTCTATTTGAAGATTTCAACGATCTAAATGCTTGAAAATGCTTATTTACAAAACAGCACGTTTTGAGTTTTTAAACTGCGTTTTAACGCGTAAAACAGCATAAAAACGACGAAATTTTTATTATTCGTTTTTATTAATATTGCGTCTATTTGAACGATTTCAACGATCTAAAATGCTTGAAAATGATTATATTAGCAAAACAGCACGTTTTGAGCTTTAATCTGCGTTTTCGCGTAAACAGCATAAAACGACGAATTTTTATTATTCGTTTTTATTAATATTGCTTCTATTTGAATGATTTCAACGATCTAAAATGCTTGAAAATGCTTATTTAGCAAAACAGCACGTTTTGAGTTTAATCTGCGTTTTAACGCGTAAAACAAGCATAAAAACGACGAAATTTTTATTATTCGTTTTTATTAATATTGCGTCTATTTGAACGATTTCAAGATCTAAAATGCTTGAAAAAGATTATTTAGCAAAACAGCACGTTTTGAGTTTTAATCTGCGTTTTAAAGCGTAAAACAGCATAAAACGACGAATTTTTTTATTATTCGTTTTTAATTTTTGCTTTCTATTTGAAGATTTCAACGATCTAAAATGCTTGAAAATGCTTATTTTAGCAAAAAACAGCTTTAAACGCTTTTTAAAACGTTTTTAATCTGTTTTAACGCGTTTAAAAAACAGCAAAATTTAAAACGACGAAATTCGGTTTTTTTTTTTCCTAAACG
>NW_027047697.1:0-13295 GCF_025399875.1 Dalotia coriaria
TTTTTAGCCCTTTTTAAAAAAATTTTTTTGCAAAAAAATTTTCAAGCATTTTATGTTGAAATCGTTCAAATAGAAGCAATTTAAAAAAAAACGAATAATAAAAATTGTCGTTTTATGCTGTTTTTCGCGTTAAAACGCAGATTAAAGCTCAAAACGTGCTGTTTTGCTAAAATAATCATTTTCAAGCATTTTAGATCGTTGAAATCGTTCAAATAGACGCAATATTAATAAAAACGAATAATAAAAATTTCGTCGTTTTTATGCTTTTTATGCGTTAAAACGCAGATTAAAGCTCAAAACGTGCTGTTTTGCTAAAATAAGCATTTTCAAGCATTTTAGATCGTTGAAATTGTTCAAATAGAAGCAACATTAATAAAAACGAATAATAAAAATTCGTCGTTTTTATGCTGTTTTACGCGTTTAAACGCAAATTAAAACTCAAAACATGCTGTTTTGCTAAATAATCATTTTCAAGCATTTTAGATCGTTGAAATCGTTCAAATAGACGCAATATTAATAAAACGAATAATAAAATTTCGTCGTTTTTATGCTGTTTTTACGCGTTAAAACGCAGATTAAAGCTCAAAACGTGCTGTTTGCTAAAATAAAGCACTTTCAAGCATTTTTAGATGTTGAAATCGTTCCAATAGAAGCAATATTAATAAAAACGAATAATAAAAAAATTCGTCGTTTTTTATGCTGTTTACGCGTTAAAACTCAGATTAAAGCTCAAAACGTGCTGCTTTTGCTAAAATAAGCATTTCAAGCATTTTAGATCGTTGGGAAAACGTTCAAATAGAAGCAATATTATAAAAACGAATAATAAAATTTCGTCGTTTTTTATGCTGTTTTACGCGTTAAAACGCAGATTAAAAGCTCAAAACATAGCTGTTTTGCTAAAATAAGCATTTTCAAGCATTTTAGATCGTTGAAATCGTTCAAATAGAAGCAATATTAATAAAAACGAATAATAAAATATTCGTCGTTTTTATGCTGTTTTACGCGTTAAAACGCAGATTAAAGCTCAAATCGTGCTGTTTTGCTAAAATAAGCATTTTCAAGCATTTTAGATCGTTGAAATCCCTTCAAATAGAAGCAATATTAATAAAAACGAATAATAAAAATTTTGTCGTTTTTTTTGCTGTTTTACGCGTTAAAACGCGATTAAAGCTCAAAACGTGCTGTTTTGCTAAAATAAGCATTTTCAACATTTTAGATCGTTGAAATCGTTCAAATAGACGCAATAAAATAAAAACGAATAATAAAAATTTTGTCGTTTTTATGCTGTTTTACGCGTTAAAACCAGATTAAAGCTCAAAACGTGCTGTTTTTTCTAAAATAAGCATTTTCAAGCATTTTAGATCGTTAAAAAACCCTTAAAAAAGACGCAATAAATAAAAACGAATAATAAAATTTCGTCGTTTTTTTGCTGTTTACGCGTTAAAACGCAGATTAAAGCTCAAATCGTGCTGTTTTGCTAAAATAAGCATTTTCAAGCATTTTAAATCGTTGAAATCGTTCAAATAGAAGCAATATTAATAAAAACGAATAATAAAAATTTTGTCGTTTTATGCTGTTTACGCGTTAAAACGGAGATTAAAACTCAAAACGTGGTGTTTTGCTAAAATAAGCATTTTCAAGCATTTTAGATGTTGAAATCGTTTAAATAGAGCAATATTAAAAAACGAATAATAAAAATTTTGTCTTTTTATCCGCGTTAAACGCGATTAAAACTCAAAACGTGCTGTTTGCTAAAATAAGCATTTTCAAGCATTTTAGATCCCTTGGGAAAACGTTCAAATAGAGCCAATAAATAAAAAAGAATAATAAAAAATTTTGTCGTTTTTTTGCTGTTTTCGCGTTAAAACCCAGATTAAGCTCAAAACGTGCTGTTTTGCTAAAATAAGCATTTTCAAGCATTTTAGATCGTTAAAAACGTTCAAATAGACGCAATATTAATAAAAACGAATAATAAAAATTCGTCGTTTTATGCCTTTTTTCGCGTTAAAACGCAGATTAAAGCTCAAAACGTTGCTGTTTTGCTAAAAAAAAAAACATTTTTCAAGCATTTTAGATCGTTGAAATCGTTTAAATAGACGCAATATTAATAAAAACGAATAATAAAAATTCGTCGTTTTTATGCTGTTTTACGCGTTAAAATGCAGATTAAAACTCAAAACGTGCTGTTTTGCTAAAATAAGCATTTTCAAAAACATTTTAGATCGTTGAAATCGTTCAAATAGAAGCAATATTAATAAAAACGAAAAAAAAAATTCGTGGTTTTATGCTGTTTTACGCGTTAAAACGCAGATTAAAACTCAAAACGTGCTGTTTTGCTAAAATAAGCATTTTCAAGCATTTTTAGATCGTTGAAATCATTCAAATAGAAACAATAAATAAAAACGAATAATAAAAATTCGTCGTTTTAATGCTGTTTTACGCGTTAAAACGCAGATTAAAGCTCAAAACGTGCTGTTTTGCTAAAAATAAGCATTTTCAAGCATTTTAGATCGTTGAAATCGTTCAAATAGACGCAATATTAATAAAAAACGAATAATAAAAAATTTCGTCCCTTTTTATGCTGTTTTAGCGTTAAAACGCAGAATAATAGACAATATTAATAAAAAAGAATAATAAAAAATTTTGTCGTTTTTTTTGCTGTTTTACGCGTTAAAACGCTGATTAAAAAACTCAAAACGTGCTGTTTTGCTAAAATAAGCATTTTCAAGCATTTTAGATCGTTGAAATCGTTCAAATAGACGCAATATTAATAAAAACGAATAATAAAAATTCGTCGTTTTTATGCTGTTTTACGCGTTAAAACGCAGATTAAAGCTCAAAACGTGCTGTTTTGCTTAAATAAAACATTTTCAAGCATTTTACATCGTATAAATCGTTTTTAAAAAGAAGCAATATTAATAAAAACGAATAATAAAATTCGTCATTTCATGCTGTTTTACGCGTTAAAACGCAGATTAAAACTCAAAACGTGCTGTTTTGCTAAATAAAGCATTTTTCAAGCATTTTTTGATCGTTGAAATCGTTCAAATAAAACGCAATATTAATAAAACACGAATAATAAAAATTTCGTCGTTTTTATGCTGTTTTGCGTTAAAACGCAGAATAAAGCTCAAAACGTGCTGTTTTGCTAAAATAAGCATTTTCAAGCATTTTAGATCGTTGAAATCGTTCAAAAAAGAAGCAATATTAATAAAAACGAATAATAAAAAATTCGTCGTTTTATGCCTTTTTACGCGTTAAAATGCAGATTAAAGCTCAAAAAGTGCTGTTTGCCAAAATAAAAACATTTTCAAGCATTTTTAGATCGTTGAAATCGTTTTAAATAGACGCAATATTAATAAAAACGAATAATAAAAATTCGTCGTTTTATGCTGTTTTACGCGTTAAAACGCAGATTAAAACTCAAAACGTGCTGTTTTGCTAAAATAAGCATTTTCAAGCATTTTAGATCGTTGAAATCGTTAAAATAGACGCAATAAAATAAAAACGAATAATAAAAAAATTTCGTCGTTTTATGCTGTTTTACCCCGTTAAAACGCAGATTAAAGCTCAAAACGTGCTGTTTGCTAAAATAAGCATTTTCAAGCATTTTAGCGTTAAAACGCAGATTAAAACTCAAAACGTGCTGTTTTGCTAAAATAAGCATTTTCAAGCATTTTTAGATCGTTGAAATCATTCAAATAGAAGCAATATTAATAAAAACGAATAATAAAAATTTCGTCGTTTTTTTGCTGTTTTTACGCGTTAAACGCAGATTAAAACTGCAAACGTGCTGTTTTGCTAAAATAAGCATTTTCAATTTAGATCGTTGAAATCGTTCAAATAGACGCAATATTAATAAAAAAGAATAATAAAAAAATTTTGTCGTTTTTTTGCTGTTTTACGCGTCAAACGCAGTTAAAAACTCAAAACGTGCTGTTTTGCTTAAATAAAGCATTTTCAAGCATTTTAGATCGTTGAAATCGTTCAAATGAAACTTTAATAAAAACGAATTAAAATTCGTCGTTTTCATTTTTTGCGTTAAAACGCAGTTAAACTTCAAAACGTGTGTTTTGCAAAATAAGCATTTTCAAGCATTTTAATCGTTGAAATCGTTTTAAATAGACGCATATTAATAAAAACGAATAATAAAAATTTCGTCGTTTTATGCTGTTTTACGCGTTAAAACGCAATTAAACTCAAACGTGCTGTTTTGCTATAATAAAACATTTAAGCATTTTAGATCGTTGAAACGTTCAAATAAAGCAATATTAATAAAAACGAAATAAAAATTGTCGTTTTTAGCTTTTTTACGCGTTAAAAAGCAGATTAAAACTCAAAACGTGCTGTTTTGCTAAAATAAGCATTTTCAAGCATTTTTAGATCGTTGAATCGGTTTAAATAGACGCAATAAAAATAAAAACGGGAAAAATAAAAATTTCGCGTTTTATGCTGTTTTACGCGTTAAAACGCAGAATAAAACTCAAAACTGCTGTTTTAAAAAAAAACTTTTTTCAAGCATTTTAGATTACGTTGAAATCGTTCAAATAGACGCAATATTAATAAAAACGAATATAAAATTTTAGTGTTTTTATGCTGTTTTCGCGTTTAAAAAACCGATTAAAAACTCAAAACGTGCTGTTTTTGCTAAAATAAGCATTTTCAAGCATTTTAGATCGTTTGAAATCGTTCAAATAGAAGCAATATTAATAAAAACGAATAATAAAAATTCGTCGTTTTATGCTGTTTACGCGTTAAAACGCAGATTAAACTAAAACGTGCTGTTTTGCTAAAATAAGCATTTTCAAGCATTTTAATCGTTGAAATCGTTCTAGACGCAATATTAATAAAAACAAAAAATAATAAAAAATTTCGTCGTTTTTATGCTGTTTTATCCCTTAAAACGCTGATTAAAGCTCAAAACGTGCTGTTTTGCTAAATTAAGCATTTTTCAAACTTGCGGTACGAATCGTTGAAATCATTTCAAGAGCGGGCACCGTAGCCAGCTAAAAACGAATAATAAAAAATTCGTCGTTTTATGCTGTTTTGAAGCGTTAAAACGCGATTAAAAGCTCAAAGCGGTAGCGAACTTTTGCTGAAATAAGCGTTTTCAAGCATTTAGATCGTTGAAATCGTTCAAATAGAAGCAATATTAATAAAAACCAATAATAAAAATTTCGTTGTTTTATGCTGTTTTACGCGTTAAAACACCAGATTAAAGCTCAAAACGTGCTGTTTTGTAAAATAAACTTTTTCAAGCATTTTAGATCGGTGCATTGTTTAAATAAAAACAATATTAATAAAAACGAATAATAAAAATTCGTCATTTTATGCTGTTTACAGGTTAAAACGCAGATTAAAACTCAAAAACGTGCTGTTTTGCCGCACAGTAAGCATTTTCAAGCATTTTAGATCGTTGAAATCACGTTTCAAATAGAAGCAATGGCCAATAAAAACGAATGGCAAAAAATTCGTCGTTTTTATGCTGTTTTACGCGTTAAAACGCAGATTAAAGCTCAAAACGTGCTGTTTTGCTAAAATAAAGCATTTTTCAAGCATTTTAGATAGTTGGAAATCGTTCAAATAGAAGCAATATTAATAAAAACGAATAATAAAAATTCGTCGTTTTGATGCTGTTTTACGCGTTAAAACGCAGATTAAAACTCAAATCGTGCTGTTTTTTGCTTTAAATAAGCATTTCAAGCATTTTAAGATCGTTTTGAAATCGTTCAAATAGACGCAATGTGGCAAAAACGAATAATAAAAATTTCGTCGTTTTTTATGCTGTTTTACGCGTTAAAACGCAGAATAAAGCTCAAAAACGTGCTGTTTTGCTAAAATAAAGCTTATTTTCAAGCATTTTTAGATCGTTGAAATCGTTCAAATAGAAGCAATATTAATAAAAACGAATAATAAAAAAATTAAGTCGTTTTTATGTGCTGTTTTACGCGTTAAAAGGCAGATTAAAGCTCAAAACGTGCTGTTTTGCTAAAATAAAAGCATTTTCAAGCATTTAGATCGTTAGCGGAAATCGTTCAAATAGACATAATAAAATAAAAACAGCGAATAATAAAAATTTCGTCGTTTTTTATGCTGTTTTACGCGTTAAGAGAAACATACCAGATTAAAGCTCAAAACGTGCTGTTTTTGCTAAAATAAAAGCATTTTCAAGGCTTATTTTAGATCGTTGAAATCGTTTAAATAGAAGCAATATTAATAAAACGAATAATAAAAATTCGTCATTTTTAGGCTGTTTTACGCGTTAAAACGCAGATTAAAACTCAAAACGTGCTGTTTTGCTAAAATAAGCATTTTCAAGCATTTTAGATCGTTGAAATCGTTCAAATAGGCGCAATAAAATAAAAAGAAGCGAATAATAAAATTTCGTCACGTTTTTATGCTGTTTTACGCGTTAAAACGCAGAATAAAGCTCAAAACGTGCTGTTTTGCTAAAATACAAAAGCATTTTCAAAGCATTTTAGATCGTTGAAATCGTTCAAATGGGCGCAATAATGTAAAAACGGAATAATAAAAATTTCGTCGTTTTTTATACTGTTTTACGCGTTAAAACGCAGATTAAAAGCAAAACGTGCTGTTTTGCTTTACAAAATAAGCATTTCAAAATTTTAGATCGTTGAAATCGTTTCAAATAGAAACAATATTAATAAAAACGAATAATAAAATTTCGTCGTTTTTATGCTGTTTTTACGCATTAAAACGCAGATTAAAAGCTCAAAACGCTGTTTTGCTAAAATAAGCTTATTTTTCAAGCATTTTTAGATCGTTTGAAATCACGTTCAAATAGACGCAATATTATTTAATAAAAACGAATAATAAAAAATTCGTCGTTTTTATGCTGTTTTACGCCGTTAAAACGCAGATTAAAGCTCAAAACGTGCTGTTTTGCTAAAATAAGCATTTTCAGCATTTTAGATCGTTGAAATCGTTTACCAAGCCGAAGCAATAGTAATAAAAACGAATAATAAAAATTTCGTCATTTTATGCTGTTTTACGCGGGTAAAACGCAGATTAAAACTCAAAACGTGCTGTTTTGCTAAAATAAACATTTTCAAGCATTTTAGATCGTTGAATTCGTTCAAATAGACGCAATATTAATAAAAACCAGATAATAAAAATTCGTCGTTTTTATGCTGTTTTACGCGTTAAAACGCAGATTAAAGCTCAAAACGTGCTGTTTTTTGCTTTAAAATAAGCATTTTCAAGCATTTTTAGATCGTTGAAATCGTTTCAAATAGACGCAATATTAGAAAAACGAATAATAAAATTTCGTCCGTTTTTATGCTGTTTTACGCGTTAAAACGCAGATTAAAGCTCAAAACGTGCTGTTTGCTGAAATAAGCATTTTAGATCGATTGAAATCATTTTAAATAGAAGCAATATTAATAAAAACGAATAATAAAAAATTCGTCATTTTAGCGCTGTTTTACGCACGTTAAAACGCAGATTAAAGCTCAAAACGTGCTGTTTTTGCTAAAATAAAAGCATTTTCAAGCATTTTAGATCGTTGAAATCCGTTCAAATAGAAGCAATATTAATAAAACGAATAATAATAAAAATCGTCGTTTTTGTGCTGTTTTACGCGTTAAAACGCAGATTAAAGCTTCAAAACGTGCTGTTTTCTAAAATAGCATTTTTCAAGCATTTTAGATCGTTGAAATCGTTCAAATAGAAGCAATATTAATAAAAACGAATAATAAAAATTCGTCGTTTTGATGCTGTTTTACGCGTTAAAACGCAGATTAAAGCTCAAATCGTGCTGTTTTGCTTTAAAATAAGCATTTTCAAACATTTAGATCGTTGAAATCGTTCAAATAGACGCAGAAATATTATTAAGAAAAACTAATAATAAAAATTTCGTCGTTTTGTACTTGTTTTACGCGTCAAAACGCAGATTAAAACTCAAAACATTAGCATTTTTGCTAAAATAAAGCATTTTCAAAGCATTTTGATCGTTGAAATCGTTCAAATAGAAGCAATATTAATAAAAACGAATAATAAAAATTCGTCACGTTTTTATGCTGTTTACGCGTTAAAACGCGGATTAAAGCTAAACGTGCTGTTTTGCTAAAATAAAGCATTTTTCAAAAGCATTTTGAATCGTTGAAATCCTCGTTCAAATAGACGCAATAAAAGTAAAAACAGATAATAAAAATTTCGTCGTTTTATGCTGTTTACGCGTTGAAACGCAGAATAAAGCTCAAAACGTGTGCTGTTTTGCTAAAATAAATTTTCAAGCATTTTTTAGATCGTTTAGAATCGTTCAAACCGGGCGCAGTATTAATAAAACGAATAATAAAAGAATTTCGTCGTTTTATGCTGTTTTACGCGTTAAGAAACGCAGATTAAAGCTCAAACGTGCTGTTTTGCTGAAATAACATTTTTTCAAGCATTTTGGAATTGTTGAAATCGTTCAAATAGAAACAGTATTAATAAAAACAGATAATAAAATTCGTCGTTTATATGCTGCCATTTTACGCGTTAAAACGCAGATTAAAGCTTTCAAAACGTGCTGTTTTGCTAAAATAAAGCATTTTCAAGAATTTTTAGATCGTTGAAATCGTTCAAATAGACGCAATATTAATAAAAACGAATAATACAAAAAATTTCGTCGTTTTTAAAGTTTTTTTACGCGTTAAAACGTTTATTAAAACTCAAAACGTGCTGTTTTTTCTAAAATAAGCATTTTTTAAGCTTTTTTTGATCGTTGAAATTTGCCCCCAAAAGACGCAATATTAATAAAAAAAGAATAATAAAAAAATTCGTCGTTTTTTTGCTTTTTACGTGTTAAAAACGCAGATTAAAAAACTTTAAAACGTGCTGTTTTGCTAAAATAAGCATTTTCGCATTTTAGATCGTTGAATTCCGTTCAAATAGACGCAATATTAATAAAAAAAGAATAAAAAAATTCGTCGTTTTTTTGTTTTTTTACGCTTAAAAAGCAGATTAAAGCTCAAAACGTGCTGTTTTGCTAAAATAAGCATTTTCAAGCATTTTAGATTGTTGAAATCGTTCAAATAGAAGCAATATTTAAAAAAAACGAATAATAAAAAAATTTGTCGTTTTTTTTGCTGTTTTACGCGTTAAAACGCAGATTAAAAAACTCAAAAAGTGCTGTTTTGCTAAAAAAAAGATTTTCAAAAATTTTTGATCGTGAAAACGTTAAATAGACGCAAAATTTAAAAAAAAACGAATAAAAAATTTCGTCGTTTTATGCTGTTTTAGCGAAAAAAAGCTGATTAAAGCTCAAAAAGCTGTTTTGCTAAAAAAAAGCATTTTCGCTTTTTTGATCGTTGAAATCGTTCAAAAGACGCAATATTAATAAAAAAAGAATAATAAAAATTTGTCGTTTTTAGCTTTTTACCCTTAAAACGCAGATTACAGCTCAAAACGTGCTGTTTTGCTAAAATAAGATTTTTTTAAGCATTTTTAGATCGTTGAAATCGTTCAAATAGAAGCAATAATTTAAAAAAATTAAAAAAATTTCTGCCCTTTTATGTTTTAGCTTTAAAAACCCAGATTGTTCCCAAAAGTGCTGTTTTTCTAAAATTTAAAATTTTTAAGCATTTTTGGGTCGTTGAAACCCTTTTTAAAAAGAAGCAATATTAATAAAAAAAAAAGAATAATAAAAAAATTTGTCATTTTATGCTGTTTTACGCGTTAAAACGCAGATTAAAAGCCCCCAAAAAGGCTGTTTTGCTAAAAAAAAGCATTTTCAAGCATTTTAGATCGTTGAAATCGTTCAAATAGAAGCAATATTAATAAAACGAATAATAAAAAAAATTTGTCGTTTTTTTGTTTTTTTACGCGTTAAAAAGCAGATTAAAGCCTTTAAAAAAAGTGCTGTTTTGCTAAAATAAGTATTTCAAGCATTTTTGGGTCGTTGAAATCGTTCCAAATAGGAAAAACAATATTTAAAAAAAAAACGAATAATAAAAAATTCGTCGTTTTGGGGTTTTACGCGTTAAAAAAGCAGATTTAAAAGCTCAAAACGGCCGTTTTGCCCAAAAACATTTTTAAGCATTTTGATCGTTGAAACCCTTCAAATAGACGCCAAAAAAAAAAAAAACGAATAATAAAAAAATTTGCCCTTTTATGCTGCTTTACCCTTAAAACGCAGAATAAAAAACTTTTCCAAAACGGGTGTTTTTTCTAAAATAAGATTTTCAACATTTTCAGATCGTTTAAATCGTTCCCCAAAAAGACGGGGAAAAATTTAAAAAAAACGAATAATAAAAAAATTTTGTCGTTTTTTTGCTGTTTTACGCGTTAAAAAGCAGATTTGGCCCCAAAAAGTGTGTTTTGCTAAAAAAAGCATTTTCAAGCATTTTAGATCGTTGAAATGTTCAAAAGGGAAACAAATTAATAAAAAAAGAATAATAAAAAATTTGTCGTTTTTTTGCTGTTTTTTCGCGTTAAAACGCGGGTTAAAAAACTCAAACGCTGTTTCTGCTAAAATAAGATTTTCCGGGAAATTTTTGATCGTTGAAATCGTTCAAAGGGCGCAATATTAAAAAAAAAACGAATAATAAAAAAAACGTCGTTTTTTTGCTGTTTTACGCGTTAAAACGCGGATTAAAGCTCAAAACCCCCTGCTGTTTTTGCTAAAATGGGGATTTTCGCTTTTAAACGTTTTTAAATCGTTTTAAATAGACGCAATATTAATAAAAACGAATAAGAAAAAACCCCTCGTTTTATGCTGTTTTACGTGTTAAAAAGCAGATTAAAACCTTTAAAAAAAGTGCTTTTTTTTGCTTTAAAAAAAGATTTTCAAGCATTTTAGATCGTTTAAATCTTTTAAATGAAGGGAATATTAATAAAAAAAGAATAATAAAAATTCGTCGTTTTATGCTGTTTTTCGCGTTAAAAAGCAGTTAACAGCTCAAAAACGGCTGTTTTTTTCTAAAAAAAAGCATTTTCAAGCATTTTAGATCGTTGAAATCGTTCAAATAGAAGGGAATATTAAGAAAAAAAGAATAATAAAAAAAATTTTTGTCGTTTTATGTTTTTTTAGCGTTAAAACGCTGATTGCTCAAAAAGTGCTGTTTTGGGGTTAAAAAAAGCATTTTCAAGCATTTTTAGATCGTTGGGAAAACGTTCAAATAGACGCCAATAAAATTTGTAAAAACGAATAATAAAATTTTGCCCTTTTTTTGTTTTTTTACGCGTTTAAAAAGCAGATTACAGCCCAAAACGTGCTGTTTTGCTAAAAAGGGGATTTTTGCCCTTTTAGATCGTTGAAATCGTTTTTAAATAGACGCAATTTTTGATAAAAAAAAGAATAATTAAAAACCCCTCGTTTTATGCTGTTTTACGTTAAAAAAGCTGGGTTTAAAAACCCAAAAAGTGCTGGGTTTTTCTAAAATAAGCATTTTCAAGCATTTTTGATCGTTGAAATCGTTCAAAAGAAGAAATTAAGAAAAAAGAATAATAAAAAAAATTTTTGTCGTTTTATGTTGCCCTTTTTGCGTTAAAAAAGCTGGGAAAAAAATCAAACGGGTTTTGCTAAAATAAGCATTTTTAAGCATTTTAGATCGTTGAAATCGTTCAAATAAAACAATATTAAGAAAAAAAAATTTAAAAAATTTTGTCGTTTTATGTTGTTTTATGCGTTAAAAAGCTGGGTTAAAGTCTTTAAAAAAGTTTGTTTTGCTGCTAAAAAAGAATTTTTAAGCATTTTAGATCGTTGAAATCGTTTTCCAAATAGAAACAAATTAATAAAAAAAGAATAATAAAAAAATTTGCTTTTTTTGCCCTTTTTCGCGTTAAAAAAGCAGATTAAAAGCTCAAAAAGTGCTTGTTTTGCTTAAGGGGATTTTCAAGCATTTTTTGATCGTTGAAATTGCCCCAAAAAGACGCAAAAATTAAAAAATAAAACACAAAAAAATAAAAAAGTCGTTTTTGCTGTTTTACGCGTTAAAACGCAGATTAAAAACTCAAAACGTGCTGTTTTTGTAAAATAAGCATTTTCAAGCATTTTTTGATCGTTAAAAGTTCAAATAGAAGAATATTAATAAAAACGAATAAAAAAATTTCGTCGTTTTTTTGTTTTTTTACCCTTAAAAAGGGATTAAAAACTCAAAAAAAGTGCCGTTTTTGGGTAAAATAAGCATTTTCAAGCATTTTTTGATCGTTGAACTTGTTCAAAAGACGCAAATTAATAAAAAACGAATAATAAAAAAAACGTCGTTTTATGTTTTTTTACGCGTTAAAAGGGAGATTAAAGCTCCAAAAAAGTGCTGTTTTCTAAATAAGCATTTTCAAGCATTTTAGATCGTTGAAATCGTTTCCCAAAAAGAGCGCAATTAAGAAAAAAAAAGAATAATAAAAAAATTTTGTCGTTTTATGTTGTTTTTTGCGTTAAAAAGCTTTATTAAAGCTCAAAAAGTGCCGTTTTGCTTTAAAAAAAGATTTTCAAGCATTTTAGATCGTTGAAACCCTTCAAATAGACGCCAATAATTAAATTAAAAAACGAAAAAAAAAAAAATTCTTTTTTTTATGTTTTTTTGGCGTTAAAAAGAAAATTAAAAACCCCCAAAAAGTGCTGTTTTGCTTTGGGTGAAAAAAAGCATTTTCAAGCATTTTTTGATCTTTGAAATCGTTCAAATAGAAGCAATATTAATAATAAACGAATACAAAAATTTCGTCGTTTTATGCTGTTTTACGCGTTAAAAAAGGGGAGATTTAAATGGTTTTCCCCAAATAAAAATTTTCCATTTTTAATTTTTAAACGTTAAAAAAAAATTAAATAAAAGTTTAAAAAAACTTTTTAGCTGTTTTATTAAAAAACAGTTAAAAATAAATGCGTTTTGCTTAAGCTTTTAAGCATTTTTAACTAAATCTTTTTTTTAACAAATTAAAAAAAAGAATAAAAAAATTCGTCAAAAACTTTTTTTTAAAAAAGAATTAAATAAAACGTTTTTTGCTTTTTTTCCAAATTTTTAACTAAAAAATTCTTTTTAAAAAAAAAATAAAAAAAATTTAAAAAAAATTTGGGTTTTTTAAAGCTTTTTTTAAAAAAAAAAAACCCTTTTTTTTTTTTAAAAAAATTTTTAACATTTTTTCGTTTAAAAAGTTCAAAAAAAATTTAATAAAAAAAAAATAAAAAAAACGTTTTTATCTTTTTTAAAAACGTTTTTAAAAGGTTTTTTAAAAAAAAAAATTTTTTAAGATTTTTGATTTGAATCTGGTTTAAAAACCAATATTTTAAAAAAAAAAAAAATTTCGTGTTTTTTTTTTTTTTAAAAAAAAAAAATTAAACTCAAAAGGGGTTTTTC
>NW_027047698.1:0-13279 GCF_025399875.1 Dalotia coriaria
TCTGCGTTTTAACGCGTAAAACAGCATAAAAACGACGAAATTTTTATTATTCGTTTTTATTAATATTGCGTCTATTTGAACGATTTCAACGATCTAAAATGGTTGAAAATGCTTATTTTAGCAAAACAGCACGTTTTGAGCTTTATTCTGCGTTTTAACGCGTAAAACAGCATAAAAAACGACGAAATTTTTATTATTCGTTTTTATTTTTATTGCGTCTATTTGAACGATTTCAACGATCTAAAATGCTTGAAAATGCTTATTTTAGCAAAACAGCACGTTTTGAGCTTTAATCTGCGTTTTTAACGCGTAAAACAGCATAAAACGACGAATTTTTATTATTCGTTTTTATTAATATTGCTTCTATTTGAACGATTTCAACGATCTAAAATGCTTGAAAATGCTTATTTTAGCAAACAGCACGTTTTGAGCTTTAATCTGCGTTTTAACGCGTAAAACAGCATAAAACGACGAAATTTTTATTATTCGTTTTTATTAATATTGCGTCTATTTGAACGATTTCAACGATCTAAAATGCTTGAAAATGCTTATTTTAGCAAAACAGCACGTTTTGGCTTTAATCTGCGTTTTAACGCGTAAAACAGCATAAAACGACGAAATTTTTATTATTCGTTTTTATTAATATTGCGTCTATTTGAACGATTTCAACGATCTAAAATGCTTGAAAATGCTTATTTTAGCAAAACAGCACGTTTTGAGCTTTAATCTGCGTTTTAACGCGTAAAACAGCATAAAACGACGAATTTTTATTATTCGTTTTTATTAATATTGCGTCTATTTGAACGATTTCAACGATCTAAAATGCTTGAAAATGCTTATTTTAGCAAAACAGCACGTTTTGAGCTTTAATTCTGCGTTTTAACGCGTAAAACAGCATAAAACGACGAAATTTTTATTATTCGTTTTTATTAATATTGCGTCTATTTGAACGATTTCAACGATCTAAAATGCTTGAAAATGCTTATTTTAGCAAAACAGCACGTTTTGAGCTTTTAATCTGCGTTTTAACGCGTAAAACAGCATAAAACGACGAATTTTTATTATTCGTTTTTATTAATATTGCTTCTATTTGAACGATTTCAACGATCTAAAATGCTTGAAAATGCTTATTTTAGCAAAACAGCACGTTTTGAGCTTTAATCTGCGTTTTAACGCGTAAAACAGCATAAAAACGACGAAATTTTTATTATTCGTTTTTATTAATATTGCGTCTATTTGAACGATTTCAACGATCTAAAATGCTTGAAAATGCTTATTTTAGCAAAACAGCACGTTTTGGCTTTAATCTGCGTTTTAACGCGTAAAACAGCATAAAACGACGAATTTTTATTATTCGTTTTTATTAATATTGCTTCTATTTGAACGATTTCAACGATCTAAAATGCTTGAAAATGCTTATTTTAGCAAAACAGCACGTTTTGAGCTTTAATCTGCGTTTTAACGCGTAAAACAGCATAAAACGACGAAATTTTATTATTCGTTTTTATTAATATTGCGTCTATTTGAACGATTTCAACGATCTAAAATGCTTGAAAAATGCTATTTTAGCAAAAAATACAATGTTTTGAGCTTTAATCAGCGTTTTAACGCTGCAAAACAGCATAAAAACGACGAAATTTTTATTATTCGTTTTTATTAATATTGCGTCTATTTGAACGTGATTTCAACGATCTAAAAATGCTTGAAAATGCTTATTTTAGCAAAACAGCACATTTTGAGCTTTAATCTGCGTTTTAATGCGTAAAACAGCATAAAACGACGAATTTTTATTATTTGCTTTTTATTACATTAAGTTTTATTTGAACGATTTCAACGATCTAAAATGCTTGAAAATGATTATTTTACCAAACAGCACGTTTTGAGCTTTAATCTGCGTTTCTAACGCGTAAAAGCATCATAGAAACGAGACGAAATTTTTATTATTCGTTTTATTAATATTGCGTCTATTTGAACGATTTCAACGATTTAAAATGCTTGAAAAATGCTTATTTTAGCAAAACAGCATCGTTTTTGAGCTTTTAATCAGCGTTTTAACGCGCAAACAGCATAAAAACGTGACGAATTTTTTATTAATCAAGCCTTTTTATTAATATTACTTCTATTTGAAACGGATTTCAATGATCTAAAAAATGCGCTTTGAAAAATGCTTATTTTTAGCAAAACAGCACGTTTTGAGCTTTTAATCTGCGTTTTAACTCGTAAAAAACAGCATAAAACGACGAATTTTTATTATTCGTTTTTTATTAATATTGCTTCTATTGGAACGGATTTAAATGATCTAAAAATGCTTGGAAAAATGCTTATTTTGCTAAAACAGCACGTTTTGAGCTTTAATCTGCGTTTTAACGCGTAAAACAGCATAAAAACGACGAATTTTTTATTATTCGTTTTTTATTAATATTTTCGCATCTATTTGAACGATTTCAACGATCTAAAATGCTTGAAAATGCTTATTTAGCAAAACAAATACGTTTTGAGCTTTAATCTGCGTTTTAACGCGTAAACAAAGCATAAAACGACGAATTTTTATTATTCGTTTTTATTAATATTGCTTCTATTTGAACGATTTCAACGTGATCTAAAATGCTTGAAAAATGTTATTTTAGCAAAACAGCACGTTTTGAGCGTTAATCTGCGTTTTAACGCGTAAAACAGCATTAAAATGAAGAATTTTTATTATTCGTTTATTAATATTGCTTCTATTTAAACGATTTCAACGATCTAAAATGCTTGAAAATGCTTATTTTAGCAAAACAGCATGTTTTGAGCTTTAATCTGCGTTTTAACGCGTAAAGCAGCATAAAACGACGAAATTTTTATTATTCGTTTTATTTTTTATTGCGTCTATTTGATCGATTTCAACGATCTAAAATGCTTGAAAATGCTTATTTTAGCAAAACAGCACGTTTTGAGCTTTAACTGCGTTTTAACGCGTAAACAGCATAAAACGACGAATTTTTATTATTCGTTTTTATTAATATTGCTTCTATTTGAACGATTTCAACGATCTAAAATGCTTGAGAATGCTTATTTTAGCAAAACAGCATCGTTTTGAGTTTTCTCTTTATTCTTGCGTTTTAACGCGTGGAAACAGCATAAAAACGACGAAATTTTTATTATTCGTTTTTTTATTAATATTGCGTCTATTTGGAACGTGATTTCAACGATCTAAAATAAATTTTGAAAATGCTTATTTTAGCAAAACAGCACGTTTTGAGCTTCTAATCTGCGTTTTAACGCGTAAGACAGCATAAAAAACGACGAATTTTTATTATTCGTTTTATTAATATTGCTCTATTTTGAACGATTTCAACGATCTAAAATGCGCTTCGAAAATGCTTTTTATTTTAGCAAAAACAGCACGTTTTATTTCACCCGCGCGCGAACAAGCGTAAAACAAAGCATGTAAAAACGACGAATCCTTTTTTATTATCTTCGTTTTACGCACATACGTTTTATTTGAACGATTTCAACGATCTGTAAAATGCTTGAAAAATGCTGGTCGCAGCGAAAAACAGCACGTTTTGAGTTTTTAATCTGCGTTCTAAACGCGCAAACAGCATAAAACGACAACCTTCTGGCTATTCGCTCTGCCATTAATATTGTCGGCTGAACGATTTCAACGATCTAAAATTCCGGAAATGCCGGTTTTAAAGCAAACAGTGCTAATGTTTTGAGTTTTAATCAGCGTTTTTAACGCGTAAAACAGCATAAAAACTACGAAATTCCCTTTTTATTATTCCGTTTTTATTAATATTGCGTCTATTTGAAACGCCGTGATCGCGATCTAAAAATGTTTTGAAAATGCTTATTTTAGCAAAAACAGTACTTGCAGCTTATTCTGCGTTTTAACGCGTAAAGCGTTACGAAAACGACGAAATTTTATTATTCGTTTTATTTTATTGCGTCTATTTGAACGATTTCAACGATCTAAAATTGCTTGAAAATGCTTATTTTAGCAAAACAGCACGTTTTGAGCTTTTAATCTGCGTTTAACCTGTAAATGAGCATAAAACACACGAATTTTTTATTATTCGTTTTATTAATAATATTGCTTCTCTATTTGAACGATTTCAACGATCTAAAATGGTTGAAAATGCTTTATTTTAAAGCAAACAGCACGTTTTGAGCTTTATTCTGCGTTTTAACGCGTAAACAAAAGCATAAAACGACGAAATTTTTATTATTATTCGTTTTATTTTTATTGCGTCTATTTGATCGATTCCAACGGATCTAAAAATGCTTGAAAAATGCTTATTTTAGCAAAACAGCACGTTTTGAGCTTTAATCCGCGTTTTAACGCGTAAAACAGCACCGACGACGACATTATTGCTTCTATTTGAACGATTTCAACGATCTAAAATGCTTTCTGAAAATGCTTTATTTTGAAGCAAAACAGCACGTTTTGAGCTTTATTCTGCTTTAACGCGTAAAACAGCATAAAACGACGAAATTTTTATTATTCGTTTTTATTAATATTGCGTCTATTTGAACGTGATTTCAACGATCTAAAATGCTTGAAAATGCTTATTTTGAGCAAAAACAGCAATGTTTGAGCTTCTAATCTGCGTTTTAACGCGTAAAAACAGCATAAAAAAAACGACGACATTTTTATTATTCGTTTTTAATAATATTGCGTCTATTTGAACGATTTCCAACGATCTGTAAAATGCTTGAAAATGCTTATTTTAGCAAAACAGCACGTTTTGAGCTTTTAATCTGCGTTTTAACGCGTAAACAGCATAAAAACGACGAATTTTTATTATTCGTTTTTTATTAATATTGCGTAAATTTTATTTGAACGATTTCAACGATCTAAAAATGCTTGAAAATGCTTATTTTAAAGCGCAAAACAGCACGCCTTTGAGCTTTATTCCGCGTTTTCAACGCGCAAAACAGCATAATAACGACGAAATTTTTGTATTATTCGTTTTTATTTTTATTGCGTCTATTTGAACGATTTCAACGATCTTAAAATGCTGAAAATGCTTTATTTTAGCAAAAACAGCACGTTTTGAGCTTTAATCTGCGTTTTAACGCGTAAAACAGCATAAAAAAAAACGACGAATTTTTTATTATTCGTTTTTATTAATATTGCTTCATTTGGAACGATTTCAACGATCTAAAATGCTTGAAAATGCCTATTTTAGCGAAACAGCACGTTTGAGCTTTTAATCTGCGTTTTAACGCGTAAAACAGCATAAAAACGACGAAATTTTATTATTCGTTTTTATTAATATTGCGTCTATTTGAACGATTTCAACGATCTAAAATGCTTGAAAATGCTTATTTTGCAAAAACAGCAATGTTTTGGCTTTATTCTGCGTTTTAACGCGTAAAACAGCATAAAAACGACGAAATTTTTATTATTCGTTTTGGCTTTTATTGCGTCTTATCGGAACGATTTCAACGATCTTAAAAATGCTTGAAAATGCTTATTTTAGCAAAACAGCACGTTTTGAGCTTTTAATCTGCGTTTTAACGCGCGTAAAACAAGCATAAAAAACGACGAAATTTTTATTATTCGTTTTATTAATATTGCGTCTATTTGAACGATTTCAACGATCTAAAATGCTTGAAAATGCTTATTTTAGCAAAACAGCACGTTTTGAGCTTTATTCTGCGTTTCAACGCGTAAAACAGCATAAAACGACGAAATTTTTTATTATTCGTTTTATTTTTATTGCGTCTATTTGAACGATTTCAACGATCTAAAATGCTTGAAAATGCTTATTATTTTAGCAAAACAGCACGTTTTGAGTTTAATCTGCGTTTTAACTCGTAAAACAGCATAAAAAAACGACGAATTTTTTTATTATTCGTTTTTTATTAATATTGCTTCTATTTGAACGATTTCAACGATCTAAAAATGCTTGAAAAATGCTTATTTTGCGCGCAAAAACAGCACGTTTTGAGTTTTATCTCCGCGTTTTAACGCGTAAAAACAGCATAAAAAACGACGAAATTTTTATTATTCGTTTTTATTAATATTGCGTCTATTTGAGCTGATTTCAACGATCTAAAATGCTTGAAAATGTTATTTTAGCAAAACAGCACGTTTTGAGCTTTAATCTGCGTTTTAACGCGTAAAACAGCAATACAAAATGACGAATTTTTTATTATTCGTTTTTATTAATATTGCTTCTATTTAAACGATTTCAAATCGATCTATAATGCTTGAAAATGTTTATTTTAAAGCAAAACAGCAATGTTTTGAGCTTTAATCTGCGTTTTAACGCGTAAAACAGCATAAAAACGACGAAATTTTTATTATTTGTTTTTATTAATATTGCGTCTATTTGAACGATTTCAACGATCTAAAATGCTTGAAAATGCTTTATTTTAGCAAAACAGCACGTTTTGAGCTTTAATCTGCGTTTTAACGCGCAAAACAGCATAAAATGGACGATTTTTTATTATTCGTTTTTATTAATATTTCTTTCTATTTAAACGATTTCAACGATCTAAAATGCTTGAAAATGCTTATTTTAGCAAAACAACACGTGTTTTGAGCTTTTAATCTGCGTTTTAACGCGTAAAACAGCATAAAAGGACGAAATTTTTATTATTCGTTTTTATTAATATTTCTATTTGAACGGATTTCCCCAACGATCTAAAATGCTTTGAAAATGCTTATTTCAGCAAAAACAGCACGTTTTGAGCTTTAATCTGCGTTTTAACGCGTAAAAACAGCATAAAACGACGAAAAAAATGACGAATTTTATTATTCGTTTTTATTAATATGCTCTGGCTCTAAACGATTTCAACGATCTATAATGCTTGAAAAATGCTTATTTTGTGCAAAACAGCACGTTTTGAGCTTTAATCTGCGTTTTAACGCGTAAAACAGCATAAAACGACGAAATTTTTATTATTCGTTTTTATTAATATTGCGTCTATTTGACGATTTCAACGATCTAAATGCTTGAAAATGCTTTATTTTAGCAAAACAGCACGTTTTGAGTTTTAATCTGCGTTTTAACGCGTAAAACAGCATAAAAATGACGATTTTATTATTCGTTTTATTAATATTTCTTCTATTTAAAACGATTTCACCGACCTTAAAATGCTTGAAAATGCTTATTTTACAAAAAACAGCACGTTTTGAGCTTCTTAATCTGCGTTTTAATCGCGTAAAACAGCATAAAAAGGACGTAGAAATTCTTTTTATTATTCGTTTTTATTAATATTTCTTCTATTTAAAAATCGACGATCTAAAATGCTTGAAAAATGCTTTATTTTAGCAAAACAGCACGTTTTGAGCTTTAATCTGCGTTTTAATGCGTAAAACAGCATAAAAAGGACGAAATTTTTATTATTCGTTTTATTAATACATTTCTCATTTGAACGATTTGGCGATCTAAAATGCTTGAAAATGTTTATTTTAGCAAAACAGCACGTTTTGATTTTTTAATCTGCGTTTTAACGCGTAAAACAGCATAAAACGACTTAAATTTTGCTTATTCGTTTTTATTAATATTGCGACTATTTGAACGATTTCCCGATCTAAAATGCTTAAAATGCTTATTTTAGCAAAACAGCACGTTTTGAACTTTAATCAGCGTTTTAACGCGTAAAACAGCATAAAACGACGAAATTTTTTTATTATTCGTTTTTATTACCATTGCGTCTATTCTGAACTGATTTCAACGATCTAAAATGCTTGAAAATGCTTATCGTGCAAAACAGCACGTTTTGAGCTTTATTCTGCGTTTTAACGCAAAACAGCATAAAACGACGAAATTTTTATTATCTGTTTTTATATTTATTGCGTCTATTTGAACGATTTCAAACGATCTAAAAATGCTTGAAAATGCTTATTTTAGCAAAATAACAGTTACCGTTTTGAGTTTCTTTTAATCTGCGTTTTAACTCGTAAAACAGCATAAAACGACGAATTTTTATTATCTGTTTTTATTAATATTGCTGCTATTGGAACGATTTCAACGATCTAAAAATGCTTGAAAATGCTTTATTTTAGCAAAACAGAAAGCACGTTTTGAGCTTTAATCTGCGTTTTAACGCGTAAAACAGCATAAAAACGACGAATTTTATTATCTGTTTTTATTAATATTGCGTCCATTTGAACGATTTCAACGATCTAAAAATGCTTGAAAATGCTTATTTTAGCAAAAACAACACGTTTTGAGCTTTAATCTGCGTTTTAACGTTAGTAAAACAGCATAAAACGACGAATTTTTATTATTCGTTTTTATTACTATTGCTTCTATTTGAACGATTTCAACGATCTTAAAATGCTTGAAAAATGCTTATTTTAGCAAAACAGTTAATGTTTTGAGCTTTAATTTCTGCGTTTTAACGCGTAAAACAGCATAAAAACGACGAAATTTTTATTATTGGTTTTAATTAATATTGCGTCTATATTTGAGCGATTTCAACGATCTAAAAATGCTTGAAAAATGCTTATTTTAGCAAAACAGCACGTTTTGAACTTTAATCTGCGTTTTAACGCGTAAAACAGCATAAAATGACGAATTTTTATTATTCGTTTTTATTAATATTGCTTCTATTTAAACGATTTCAAATCGATCTATAATGCTTGAAAATGCTTTATTTTAGCAAAACAGCACAAATGTTTTGAGCTTAATCTGCGTTTTAACGCGTAAAACAGCATAAAAACGACGAAATTTTTATTATTCGTTTTATTAATATTGCGTCTATTTGACGATTTCAACGATCTAAAAATGCTTGAAAATGCTTATTTTAGCAAAAAAAACAGCACGTTTTGAGCTTTAATCTGCGTTTAACGCGTAAAACAGCATAAAATGACGATTTTTTTATTATTCGTTTTTATTAATATTTCTTCTATTTAAAACGATTTCAACGATCTAAAATGCTTGAAAAATGCTTATTTTAGCAAAAACAGCACGTTTTGAGCTTTAATCTGCGTTTTAACGCGTAAAACAGCATGTAAAGGACGAAATTTTTATTATTCCGTTTTACATTATTGCTTCTATTTGAACGATTTCAACGATCTAAAATGCTTGAAAAATGCTTATTTTAGCAAAACAGCACGTTTTGAGTTTTAATCTGCGTTTTAACGCGTAAACAGCATAAAACGACGAATTTTTTATTATTCGTTTTTATTAATATTGCGACTATTTGAACGATTTCCTCAACGATCTAAAATGCTTTAAAATGTTATTTTAGCAAAACAGCACGTTTTGAGCTTTAATCAGCGTTTTAACGCGTAAAACAGCATAAAAAACGACGAAATTTTTATTATTCCGTTTTATTATTATTGCGTCTTAGAAATCGATTTCTAAATCGATCTAAAATGCTTGAAAATGCTTATTTTGTGCAAAACAGCACGTTTTGAGCTTTAATCTGCGTTTTAACGCGTAAAACAGCATAAAAAACGACGAATTTTTTATTATTCGTTTTTATTATCATTGCTTCTATTTGAAACGATTTCAACGATCTAAAATGCTTGAAAATGCTTATTTTAGCAAAACAGCACGTTTGAACTTTTAATCTGCGTTTAACGCGTAAAACAGCATAAAACGACGAAATTTTATTATTCGTTTTTATTAATATTGCGTCTATTTGAACGATTTCAAATGATCTAAAATGCTTGAAAATGCTTTATTTTAGCAAAACAGCACGTTTTGAGCTTTAATCTGCGTTTTAATGCGTAAAACAGCATAAAAACGACGAATTTTTTATTATTCGTTTTTATTAATATTGCTTCTATCGGAACGATTTCAACGATCTAAAATTTTGAAAATGATTATTTTAGCAAAACAGCACGTTTTGAGTTTTACGCGTTTTAACGCGTGTTGCGCATAGAAACGACGATATTTTTATTATTCGTTTTTATTAATATTGCGTCTATTTAAACGATTTAAAACGATTTAAAAATGCTTGAAAATGCTGGCTTTAGCAAAACAGCATCGTTTTGAGCTTACCCGCGTTTTAACGCGTAAAACAGCATAAAAAACGATGAAATTCTTATTATTCGTTTTTTATTTTATTGCGCTCCATTTGAACGATTTCAACGATCTAAATGCTTGAAATGCTTATTTTAGCAAAACAGTATCAGTTTTGAGCGTTAATCTGCGTTTTAACGCGTAAACAACAATAAACGACGAATTTTTTATTATCTGCTCTTTTATTAATATTGCTTCTATTTGAAACGATTTCAATGATCTAAAAATGCTTGAAAATGCTTATTTTAGCAAAACAGCACGTTTTGAGTTTTATCTCTGCGTTTTAACGCGTAAAACAGCATAAAAAACGACGAAATTTTTATTATCTGTTTTTATTAATATTGCGTCTATTCGAACGATTTCAAATCGATCTAAAAATGCTTGAAAATGCTTATTTTAGCAAAAAAAAAAACAGCACGTTTTGAGCTTTAATCTGCGTTTTAACGCGTAAACAGCATAAAATTCTACGAATTTTTTTATTATCTGTTTTTATTAATATTGCTTCTATTTAAACGATTTCAACGATCTAAAAATGCTTGAAAAATGCTTATTTTAGCAAAACAGCACGTTTTGCTTTAATCTGCGTTTTAACGCGTAAAACAAAAGCATAAAACGACGAAATTTTTATTATTCGTTTTTATTTTATTGCTTCTATTTGCAAACGATTTCAACGATCTAAAATGCTTTGAAAATGCTTTATTTTAGCAAAACAGCACGTTTTGAAAGCTTTAATCTGCGTTTAACGCGTAAAACAGCATAAAACGACGAATTTTTATTATTCGTTTTTATTAATATTGCTTCTATTGGAAACGATTTCCCAAACGATCTAAAAATGCTTGAAAATGCTTATTTTAGCAAAACAGCATGTTTTGAGTTTTAATCTGCGTTTTAACGCGTAAAACAGCATAAAAACGACGAATTTTATTATTCGTTTTTATTAATATTGCGTCCATTTGAAACGATTTCAACGATCTAAAAATGCTTGAAAATGCTTATTTTAGCAAAACAACACGTTTGAGTTTTAATCTGCGTTTTAACGCGTAAAACAGCATAAAACGACGAATTTTTATTATTCGTTTTTTATTAATATTGCTTCTATTTGAACGATTTCAACGATCTAAAAATGCTTGAAAATGCTTATTTTAGCAAAACAGCACGTTTTGAGCTTTATTCTGCGTTTTAACGCGTAAAACAGCATAATAACGACGAAATTTTTCTTATTCGTTTTTATTAATATTGCGTCTATTTGAGCGATTTCAACGATCTAAAATGCTTGAAAATGCTTACTTTAGCAAAAACAGCACGTTTTGAACTTAATCTGCGTTTTAACGCGTAAAACAGCATAAAATGACGAATTTTTATTATTCCGCTTTTATTAATATTGCTCTATTTAAACGATTTCAACGATCTATAATGCTTGAAAAATGCTTATTTTAGCAAAACAGCACGTTTTGAGCTTTAATCTGCGTTTTAACGCGTAAACAAAGCATGTGACGAAATTTTTATTATTCGTTTTTATTAATATTATGGCCTATTTGAACGATTTCAACGATCTAAAATGCTTGAAAACGCTTATTTTGTAGCAAAACAGCACGTTTGAGCCTTTAATCTGCGTTTTAACGCGTAAAAACAGCATAAAATGACGATTTTTTTAATATCTGCCTTTTATTAATATTTCTTCTATTTAAACGATTTCAACGATCTAAAAATGCTTTTGAAAAATGTAAGCTTTATTTTAGCAAAACAGCACGTTTTGAGCTTTAATCTGCGTTTAACGCGCAAAACAGCATGTGCTGACGAAATTTTTATTATTCGTTTTATTAATATTAATTTATTTGAACGATTTCTGCTGATCTAAATGCTTGGAAAATGCTTATTTTGAAAACAGCACGTTTTGAGCTTTAATCTGCGTTTTAACGCGTAAACAAAGCATAAAAACGACGAATTTTTTATTATTCGTTTTTATTAATATTGCGACTATTTGAACGATTTCAACGATCTAAAATGCTTTTAAAATGCTTATTTTAGCAAAAACAGCACGTTTTGAGCTTTAATCAGCGTTTTAACGCGTAAAACAGCATAAAACGTGACGAAATTTTATTATTCGTTTTTATTAATATTGCGTCTATTTGAACGATTCTACCGATCTAAAAATGCTTGAAAATGTTTTTCTTATTTTAGCAAAACAGCACGTTTTGAGCTTTTATTCTGCGTTTTAACGCGTAAACAGCATAAAACGACGAAATTTATTACTCCGTTTTTTATTTTATTGCGTCTATTTGAACGATTTCAATCGATCTAAAATGCTTGAAATGCTTATTTTAGGCAAACAGCACGTTTTGAGCTTTAATCTGCGTTTTAACTCGTAAAACAGCATAAAACGACGAATTTTATTATTCGTTTTTATTAATATTCGTATTAACGATTTCAACGGGTCTAAAATGTTAAAATGCTTATTTTAGCAAAAAGAGTTTTAGTTTAATTGCGTTTTAACGGAAACAGCATCGACGAATTTTTTTTTATTCGTTTTTTTTAAAATTGGCCATTTGAACGATTTCAACGATCTAAAAAAGGGGTTAAGAAAAAACAAACGTTTGAGTTTAATCTGCGTTTTAACGGGGAAAACAGATAAAAAAGAGAATTTTTTTTTTTATTCGTTTTTTTTAATATTGTTTATTTGAACGATTTCAAGATCTAAAATGCTTAAAAAGCTTTTTTAGCAAAAAAAGCTGTTTTTAGTTTTTTTTCTGGGTTTTTAAAGCGTAAAACAGCAAAAACGACGAAATTTTTATTATTCGTTTTTATTAATAATTTTGGGCTTTTGAGGATTTCAAGATCTAAAATGCTTGAAATTGCTTTTTTTAGCAAAACAGCAGTTTTGAACTTTTTAATCGGTTTTTTAAAAAAGCAAAAAACGAATTTTTTTTTTGTTTTTTATTTATTGCCTTTTAAACTTTCCAAAAGATTATAATGTTAAAATGCTTATTTTACAAAACAGCACTTTTTGAGCTTTTAATCTGCGTTTTAACGCAAACAGCATAAAAAAAACGAAATTTTTTTTTATTCGTTTTTTTTTAATATTCTCTATTTACATTTCAAGATCTAAAAAAGCTTGAAAATGCTTATTTTAGCAAAAAAGCACGTTTTGAGTTTAATCTGCGTTTTAACGCGTAAAACAGCATAAAAAAACGATTTTTATTATTCGTTTTTTTTTAAATTTTTTTTTGTTTTCTAAAATTTTAAAAACATTTTAGCCCCAATTTTGGGAACTGGAACCCAAAAAATAAAAAAAAAAACAAAAAAAAAAA
>NW_027047699.1:0-13279 GCF_025399875.1 Dalotia coriaria
TTTTAAATTTTTTTTTTTAAAAAAAATTTTTTTTGGGGAAAAAAAAAACCCCAATTTTTTGCCTTTTTTTTTTTTTTTTTTTTTTTTTTTTTTTTTTTTTTTTTTTTTTTTTTTTTTTTTTTTTTTTTTTTTTTTTTTTTTTTTTTTTTTTTTTTTTTTTTTTTTTTTTTTTTTTTTTTTTTTTTTTTTTTTTTTTTTTTTTTTTTTTTTTTTTTTTTTTTTTTTTTTTTTTTTTTTTTTTTTTTTTTTTTTTTTTTTTTTTTTTTTTTTTTTTTTTTTTTTTAAAACACGTTTGTTTATCGCGTTTAACGCGTAAACAGCATAAAACGACGAAATTTTATTATGTTTTATTAATATCCATTTGAACGATTTCAACGATCTAAAATGCAAATTTTTTGAAACCGTTTAGCTTTAATCTGCGTTTTAACGCGTAAAACGCATAAAACGACGAATTTTTTTATTATTCGTTTTCTATTAATATTGCGTCTATTTGAACGATTTCAACGATCAAAAATGCTTGAAAATGCTTATTTTAGCAAAACAGCACGTTTTGAGCTTTAATCAGCGTTTAAAGCGTAAAACAGCATAAAACGACGAAATTTATTATTCGTTTTTATTAATATTGCGTCTATTTGAACGATTTCAACGATCTAAAATGCTTGAAAATGCTTATTTTAGCAAAACAGCACGTTTTGAGCTTTAATCAGCGTTTTTAAAACGTAAAACACATAAAACGACAATTTTTATTATTCGTTTTTATTAATATTGCGTTTATTTGAACGATTTCAACGATCTAAAATGCTTGAAAATGCTTATTTTAGCAAAACAGCACGTTTTGAGCTTTAATCTGCGTTTTAACGCGTAAAACAGCATAAAACGACGAATTTTTTATTATTCGTTTTTATTAATATTGCTTCTATTTGAACGATTTCAACGATCTAAAATGCTTGAAAATGCTTATTTTAGCAAAACAGCACGTTTTGAGCTTTAATCTGCGTTTTAACGCGTAAAAACATAAAACGACGAATTTTTATTATTTGTTTTATTAATATTGCGTCTATTTGAACGATTTTAACGATCTAAAATGCTTGAAAATGCTTATTTTAGCAAAACAGCACGTTTTGAGCTTTAATCTGCGTTTTAACGCGTAAAACAGCATAAAACGACGAATTTTTTTTATTCGTTTTTATTAATATTGCTTCTATTTGAACGATTTCAACGATATAAAATGCTTGAAAATGCTTATTTTAGCAAAAACAGCACGTTTTGAGCTTAATCTGCGTTTTAACGCGTAAAACAGCATAAAATGATGAATTTTTATTATTCGTTTTATTAATATTGCTTCTATTTAAACGATTTCAACGATCTAAATGCTTGAAAATGCATATTTTAGCAAAACAGCACGTTTTGAGCTTTAATCTGCGTTTTAACGCGTAAAACAGCATAAAACGACGAAATTTTATTATTCGTTTTTATTAATATTGCGTCTATCTGAACGATTTCAACGATTAAAATGCGAAAATGCTTATTTAGCAAAACAGCACGTTTTGAGCTTTAATCAGCGTTTTAACGCGTAAAACAGCATAAAATCGACGAAATTTTTATTATTCGTTTTTATCAATATTGCGTCTATTTTAACGATTTCAACGATGTAAAATGCTTGAAAATGCTTATTTTAGCAAAACAGCACGTTTTGAGCTTTAATCTGCGTTTTAACGCAGTAAAACAGCATAAAACGACGAATTTTTATAATTCGTTTTTTATTAATATTGCTTCTATTTGAACGATTTCAACGATCTAAAATGCTTGAAAATGCTTATTTTAGCAAAACAGCACGTTTTGAGCTTTAATCTGCGTTTTAACGTAAAACAGCATAAAAACTAGAAATTTTTATTATTCGTTTTATTAATATTGCGTCTATTTGAACGATTTCAACGATCTAAAATGCTGAAAATGCTTATTTTGAGCAGAACAGCGCGTTTTGAGCTTTATTCTGCGTTTTAACGCGTAAAACAGCATAAAACGACGAAATTTTTATTATTCGTTTTTTTATTTTATTGCGTCTATTTGAACGATTTCAACGATCTAAAATGCTTGAAAATGCTTATTTTAGCAAAACAGCACGTTTTGAGCTTTAATCTGCGTTTTAACGCGTAAAACTGCATAAAAACGACGAATTTTTATTATTCGTTTTTATTAATATTGCTTCTATTTGAACGATTTCAACGATCTAAATGCTTGAAAATGCTTATTTAGCAAAACAGCACGTTTTGAGCTTTAATCTGCGTTTTAACGCGTAAAACAGCATAAAAACGACGAATTTTTTATTATACGTTTTTATTAATATTGCGTCTATTTGAACGATTTCAACGATCTAAATGCTTGAAAATGCTTATTTATCAAAACAGCACGTTTTGAGATTTAATCTGCGTTTTACGTAAAACAGCATAAAACGACGAATTTTTATGTTCGTTTTTATTAATATTGCTTCTATTTGAACGATTTCGACGATCTAAAATGCTTGAAAATGCTTATTTTAGCAAAACAGCACGTTTTGAGCTTTATTCTGCGTTTTAACGCGTAAAACAGCATAAAACGACGAAATTTTTTATTATTCGTTTTTATTAATATTGCTTCTATTTGAACGATTTCAACGATCTAAAATGCTGAAAATGCTTATTTTACAAAAACAGCACGTTTTGAGCTTTAATCGCGTTTAACGCGTAAACAGCATAAAAACGACGAATTTTTTATTATCGTTTTATTAATATTGCGTCTATTTGAACGATTTCAACGATCTAAATGCTTGAAAATGCTTATTTAGCAAAACAGCACGTTTTGAGTTTAATCTGCGTTTTAACGCGTAAAACAGCATTAAAACGACGAATTTTATTATTCGTTTTTATTAATATTGCTTCATTTGAACGATTTCAACGATCTAAAATGCTTGAAAATGCTTATTTTAGCAAACAGCAGTTTTGAGTTTATCTGCGTTTTAACGCGTAAAACAGCATAAAACGACGAAATTTTTATTATTCGTTTTCATTAATATTCGTCTATTTGAACGATTTCAACGATCTAAAATGCTTGAAAATGCTTATTTTAGCAAAACAGCACGTTTTGAGCTTTTAATCTGCGTTTTAACGCTAAAACAGCATATAAAACGACGAATTTTTATTATTCGTTTTATTAATATTGCGTCTATTTGAACGATTTCAACGATCTAAATTGCTTGAAAATGCTTATTTTAGCAAAACAGCACGTTTTGAGCTTTAATCTGCGTTTTAACGCGTAAAAACACATAAAAACGACGAAATTTTTATTATTCGTTTTTATTAATATTGCGTCTATTTGAACGATTTCAACGATCTAAAATGCTTGAAAATGCTTATTTTAGCAAAACAGCACGTTTTGAGCTTTAATCTGCGTTTTAACGCGTAAAACAGCATAAAACGACGAATTTTTATTATTCGTTTTATTAATATTGCGTCTATTTGAACGATTTCAACGATCTAAAATGCTTGAAAAATGCTTATTTTGCAAAACAGCACGTTTTGAGCTTTAATCGCGTTTAACGCGTAAAACAGCATAAAAAACGACGGGGAATTTTTATTATTCGTTTTTATTAATATTGCGTCTATCTGAACGATTTCAACGATCTAAAAATGCTTGAAAATGTATTTTAAAACAAAAAAGCACGTTTTGAGCTTTTTAAACAGCGTTTTAACGCGTAAAACAGCATAAAAATCGACGAAATTTTTATTATTCGTTTTTATTAATATTGCGTCATTTTAACGATTTCAACGATGTAAAATGCTTAAATGCTTATTTTAGCAAAACAGCACGTTTTGAGCTTTAATCTGCGTTTTAACGCGTAAAACAGCATAAAAACGACGAATTTTTATAATTCGTTTTTTTTAATATTGCTTCTATTTGAACGATTTTAACAAACTTAAAATGCTTGAAAATGCTTATTTTAGCAAAACAGCACGTTTTGAGCTTTAACGCGTTTAACGCGTAAAACAGCATAAAAACTACGAAATTTTTATTATTCTTTTATTAATATTGCGTCTATTTGAACGATTTCAAAAAGATCTAAAATGCTTTGAAATGCTTATTTTAGCAGAACAGCGCGTTTGAGCTTTATTCTGCGTTTTAACGCGTAAAAGCATAAAACGACGAAAAATTTTTTTTTCGTTTTATTTTTATTGCGTCTATTTGAACGATTTCAACGATCTAAAATGCTTTAAAATGCTTATTTAGCAAAACAGACGTTTTGAGCTTTAATCTGCGTTTTAACGGTAAACTGCATAAAACGACGAATTTTTATTATTCGTTTTTATTAATATTGCTTCTATTTGAACGATTTCAACGACAAAAATGCTTGAAAATGCTTATTTTAGCAAACAGCCGTTTTGAGCTTTAATCTGCGTTTTAACGCGTAAAAAAAGCATAAAACGACGAATTTTTATTATCGTTTTTTTAATATTGCGTCTATTTGAAAAGATTTCAACGATCTAAAATGCTTGAAAATGCTTATTTATCAAAACAGCACGTTTTGAGTTTAATCTGCGTTTTAACGCGTAAAAAAAGCATAAAACGACGAATTTTTATTATCCTTTTTATTAATATTGTTCATTTGAACGATTTCGACGATCTAAAATGCTTGAAAATGCTTATTTTGAAAACAGCACGTTTTGAGTTTTATCTGCGTTTTAACGCGTAAAACAGCATAAAAAAGACGAAATTTTATTATTCGTTTTTATTAATATTGCTCATTTGAACGATTTCAACGATCTAAAATGCTGAAAATGCATTTAGCAAAACAGACGTTTTGAGCTTTAATCTGCGTTTTAACGCGTAAACAGCATAAAAACGACGAATTTTTATTTATACGTTTTTATAATATTGCCATTTGAACGATTTCAACGATCTAAAATGCTTGAAAAATGCGTATTTTAGCAAAACAGCACGTTTTATTTTAATCTGCGTTTTAACGCGAAAACAGCATTAAAACGACAATTTTTTTATTATTCGTTTTTTATTAATATTGTTTCTATTTGAACGATTTCAACGATCTTAAAGCTTGAAAATGCTTATTTTGCAAAACAGCACGTTTTTTAGCTTATCTGCGTTTTAACGCGTAAACAGCATAAAACGACAAATTTTATTATCGTTTTTCATTAAAATTACGTTCTATTTGAACGATTTCAACGATCTAAAATGCTTGAAAAGTAAACTTATTTTAGCAAAACAGCTTACGTTTTGAGCTTTCAATCTGCGTTTTAACGCGTAAAACAGCATAAAAACGACGAATTTTTTATTATTCGTTTTTATTAATATTGCCCTATATTTGAACGATTTCAACGATCTAAAATGCTTGAAAATGCTTATTTTAGCAAAACAGCACGTTTGAGCTTTATTCTGCGTTTAACGCGTAAAACCCAGCATAAAACGTAGAGGTACGTATTCGTTTTTGCGTAATATTGTGTCTATTTGAACGATTTCAACGATCTAAATGCTTGAAAATGCTTATTTTAAGCAAAACAGCACGTTTTGAGCTTTGAAAATCTGCGTTTTAACGCGTAAAACAGCATAAAATGACGAATTTTTTATTATTCGTTTTTTATTAATATTGCTTCTATTTAGAAACATTTCAACGATCTAAAATTGCTTGAAAATACTTATTTTAGCAAAACAGCACGTTTTGAGCTTTAATCTACGTTTTAACGCGTAAAACAGCATAAAAACGACGAAATTTTTATTATTCGTTTTTTTATTAATATTGCTTCTATTTGAACGATTTCAACGATCTAAAATGCTTGAAAGTAACGTATTTAGCAAAACGCTTTTGATTTTGAGCTTTTAATCCTGCGTTTTAACGCGTAAAACAGCATAAAACGACGAATTTTTTTATTATTCGTTTTATTAATATTGCGTCTCTATTTGAACGATTTCCAGCGATCCTAAAAATGCGCCCGAAACTGCTTAATCAGCTTTAATCAGCGTTTTAACGCGTAAAACAACATAAAACGACGAAATTTTTGGCCCGGTACGAACTTTATTAATATTGCACGCGTCTATTTGAACGATTTCAGCGATCTAAAATGCTTGAAAATGCGCGAAACGCAGCAAAACAGCACGTTTGAGCTTTAATCAGCGTTTAAAACGTAAAACCATAAAACGACAGAAATTTTTTATTATTCGTTTTTTAGTAATATTGCGTCTATTTGAACGATTTCAACGATCTAAAAAAAAAATTGCCCGAAAATGCTTATTTTTAGCAAAACAGCGCGTTTGAATTTAATCTGCTGCGTGCAGCGCGTAAACAACATAAAACGACGAAATTTTTTATTATTCGTTTTTATTAATATTGCGTCTATTTGGGCGATTTCAACGATCTAAAATTTATTTGAAAATGCTTATTTTATGAAGCAGCGTTTGAGCTTTTAATCTGCGTTTTAACGCGTGAAACATTGCAAAAACGACGAATTTTATTATTCGTTTTATTATGTGAAAGCTGTTGAACGATTTCAACGATCTAAAATAGCACGCAGAAACTTATTTAGCAAAACAGCACGTTTTGAGCTTTTAATCACCGATTTTAACGCGTAAAACAGCATAAAACGACAAATTTTTATTATTCGTTTTTTTTTTATTAATATTGCGTCTATTTGAACGATTTCAACGATCTAAAATGCTTGAAAATGCTTGTACGGCAAAACAGCACGTTTCAGGCTTCAATCTGCGTTTTAACGCGTAAAGCAACATAAAACGACGAATTTTTTTATTATTCGTTTTTTTATTAATGTGCTTCTATTTGAACGATTTACAACGATCTAAAATGCTTGAAAGTACTTTGACACCCATAAAACAGCACGATTTTGACGCATTTCACCGCGTTTTAACGCGTAAAAGGCAACATAAAAACGACGAATTTTTATTATTCGTTTTCATTAATATTACGTCTATTTGAACAATTTAACGTTAAAATGCTTGAAAATGCTTATTTTAGCAAAACAGCGCGTTTTGAGCGTCTGCGTTTTAACGCATAAAACAGCTTATAAAACGACGAATTTTTTTTATTATTCACGTTTTTATTAATATGCGTCTATTTGAACGATTTCAGCGATCTAAAAAATGCTTGAAAATGCTTATTTTGTAAAGGCGGCGTTTGGGCTTTTCAATCTGCGTTTAACGCGTAAACAACATAAAACGGTAGAATTTTTATTATTCGTTTTATTAATATTGCTTCTATTTGAACGATTTCAACGATCTAAGGACCCATTTAATATACGTCAGCTGAACAATTTCAGCGATACAAAATACTTATTTAACAAACACGATTTTGAAACTTTAATCTACCGTTTTTAACGCGTAAAACAACATAAAAGCCATTTTTGTATTTAGATTTTTTATTAATATTGCTTCTATTTAAACGATTTCAGCTTGATCTAAAATGCTTGAGAAAATACTTATTTTGGCAGAAACAGCACGTTTTTAATCTACGATTTTAACGCGATAAAACAGCATAAAACGACGAAATTTTATTATTCGTTTTATTAATATTTGGCTTCTATTTGAACGATTTCAGCGATCTAAAATGGCGAAAATGTTTATTTTAGCAAAACAGCACGTTTTGAGCTTTAATCTGCGTTTTTAACGCGTAAACAACATAAAACGACAATTTTTATTATTCGTTTTTTTATTAATGTATTTGGGCGGTTTCAACGATCAGTACTTGGAAACTGCTTAATCAGCTTTAATCGGTTTTAACGCGTAAAAACAGCATAAAAACGACAGAAATTTTTATTATTCGTTTTTTATTAATATTAACGTCTATTTGAACGATTTCAACGATCTAAAATTGCTTGAAAATGCTTGTTTTAGCAAAACAGCGTTTGGGGCTTTTAATCTGCGTTTTAAGCGTAAAACAGCATAAAATGACGAATTTTTTTATTATTCGTTTTTTTATTAATATTGCTTCCTATTTGGCAATTTCGAAAAACGATCTAAAATGCTTGAAAATGCTTATTTTTAGCAAAACAGCACGTTTTGAGCGTCTACGTTTTAACGCGTAAAATGCCAGCATAAAAAACGACGAAAATTTTTTATTTATTCACGTTTTTTACATTAATATTTGCTTCTATTTTGAACGATTTCAACGATCTAAAATGCTTGAAAATGTTTATTTTAGCAAAACAGCACGTTTTGAGCTTTAATCTGCGTTTTAACTTGCGTAAAACAGCATAAAACGACAGATTTTTTGTTATTTAGTTTTATTAATATTGCGTCTATTTGAACGATTTCAGCGATCTAAAATGCGCTTGAAACTGCTTAATCAGCTTTTAATCCGGCGTTTTAACGCGTAAAACAGCATAAAAACGACGGAAATTTTTTATTATTCGTTTTATTAATGTGCGTATTTGAACGGTTTCAGCGATCTAAAATGGCGGCATTGCTTATTTTGTAAAACAGCACGTTTTTGAGCTTTAATCCCGTTTAAAGCTGGCCAAAACAGCATAAAACGACGAAATTTTATTATTCGTTTTTTTATTAATATTGCTAAATCTATTTGAACGGTTCAACGATCTAAAATGCTTGAAAATGCTTTATTTTTAGCAAAACAGCACGTTTGAGCTTTTTAATCTGCGTTTTTAACGCGTAAAACAGCATAAAAACGACGAGAAATTTTTTTATTTATTCGTTTTTATTAATGTGCGTCTATTTGAGGAGCAATTTCAACGATCTAAAATGCTTGAAATGCTTATTTTACTTAGCAAAACAGCACGTTTTGAGCTTTTAATCTGCGTTTTTAACGCGTAAAACAACATAAAAACGACGAAATTTTTTATTATTCGTTTTATTAATATTGCGTCTATCTGTGAACGATTTCAACGATCTAAAATGCTTGAAAATATAACTTATTTTAGCAAAACAGCACGTTTTTGAGCTTTTAATCAACGTTTTAACGCGTAAAACAACATAAAATCGACGAAATTTTTATTATTCGTTTTTTATTAATATTGCGTCTATTTTACTTGATTTCAACGATATGGAAATGCTTGAAAATGCTTATTTTAGCAAAAACAGCTTTACGTTTTGAGCTTTTAATCTGCGTTTTAACGCGTAAAACAGCATAAAAACGACGAATTTTTATAATTCGTTTTATTAATATTGCTTCTATTTGAACGATTTCAACGATCTAAAATGCTTTGAAAGTAACTTATTTTAGCAAAACAGCACGTTTTGAGCTTTAATCTGCGTTTTTAACGCGTAAAACGGCTTATAAAACTACAGAAATTTTTTATTATTCGTTTTTTTATTAATATTGCGTCTATTTGAAAGGAACGATTTCAACGATCTAAAATGCTTGAAAATGCTTATTTTAGCAGAACAGCGCGTTTTTGAGCTTTATTCTGCGTTTTAACGCGTAAATAGCATAAAACGACGAAATTTTTTATTATTCGTTTTTATTTTTTGTTGCGTCCTATTTGAAGACGATTTCCAGCTTGATCTAAAATGCTTGAAAATGCTTATTTTAGCAAAACAGCACGTTTGAGCTTTAATCTGCGTTTAACGCGTAAAACTGCATAAAAACGACGAATTTTTTATTATTCGTTTTTTATTAATATTGCTTCTATTTAACGGAACATTTCAACGATCTAAAATGCTTGAAAATGCTTATTTTTTAGCAAAACAGCACGTTTTGAGCTTTAATCTGCGTTTTTAACGCGTAAAACAACATAAAAACGACGAATTTACATTATACGTTTTTTATTATTAATATTGCGTCTATTATTTGAACGATTTCAACGATCTAAAATGCTCTTGAAAATGCTTATTTATCAAAACAGCACGTTTTGAGAAGATTTAATCTGCACGTTTAACGCGTAAAACAGCATAAAAACGACGAATTTTTTATTATTCGTTTTATTATGTGCTTCTATTTAGACGATTTCGACGATCTAAAATGGCAGAAAATGCTTATTTTAGCAAAACAGCACGTTTGAGCTTTTATTCTGCGTTTTAACGCGTAAAACAGCATAAAAACGGCAGAAATTTTTATTATTCGTTTTTATTAATATTGCAGCTGCTATTTAGCGATTTCAACGATCTAAAATGCTTGAAAATGCTTATTTTAGCAAAACAGCACGTTTGAGCTTTAATCTGCGTTTTAACGTAAAACAGCATAAAACGACGAATTTATTATACGTTTTTATTAATATTGTGCGCGTCTATTTGGTTAGCGGGGTGGTGGCGGGGCGGATTTTGAGCTTTTAATCACCGTTTAACGCGTAAAACCAGCATAAAACGACAATTTTATTATTCGTTTTTGTGTATTGCTTCACTATTTGAACGATTTCAAGCGATCTAAAATGCTTGAAAATGCTTATTTTAGCAAAACAGCACGTTTTGAGAGCTTTTATTCTGCGTTTTTAACGCGTAAAACAGCATATAAAAACGACGAAATTTTTATTATTCGTTTTCGGTAATATTACGTCTATTTGAACGATTTCCAACGATCTAAAATGCTTGAAAATGCTTATTTTAGCAAAACAGCACGTTTGAGCTTTAATCTGCGTTTTAACGCATAAAACAGCTTATAAAAACGACGAATTTTTTATTATTCGTTTTTATTAATATTGCGTCTATTTGAACGATTTCAACGATCTAAATTGCTTGAAAATGCTTATTTTAGCAAAACAGCACGTTTTGAGCTTTAATCTGCGTTTTAACGCGTAAACAGCATAAAACGACAAATTTTTTATTATTCGTTTTATTAATATTGCTTCTATTTAAACGATTTCAACGATCTAAAATGCTTGAAAATGCTTATTTTAGCAAAACAGCACGTTTGAGCTTCAATCTGCGTTTTAACGCGTAAAACAGCATAAAACGACGAAATTTTATTATTCGTTTTTATTAATATTGCTTCTATTTGAACGATTTCAACGATCTAAAATGCTTGAAAATGTTTATTTAGCAAAACAGCACGTTTGAGCTTTAATTTTGCGTTTAACGCGTAAAACAGCATAAAACGACGAAATTTTTATTATTCGTTTTTATTAATATTGCGTCTATTTGAACGATTTCAACGATCTAAAATGCTTGAAAGAATGCTTATCACGTTTAAGCGAAAACAGCGACGTTTTGAAGTTTTAAATCTTTTTGAACGATTTCAACGCGTTGAAAAGCATTTTAAAAAATGACTTAAACTTTTTGGAAATTATTCGTTTTTATTAATATTGCTTCTATTTGAACGATTTCAACGATCTAAAATGCTTGAAAATGCTTATTTTAGCAAAACAGCACGTTTTGAGCTTTAATCTGCGTTTTAACGCGTAAAACAGCATAAAACGACGAAATTTTTATTATTCGTTTTTATTAATATTGCGTTTTATTTGAACGATTTCAACGATCTAAAATGCTTGAAAATGCTTTTTTTTAGCAAAACAGCACGTTTTGAGCTTTAATCTGCGTTTTAACGCGTAAAACAACATAAAACGACAATTTTTATTATTCGTTTTTATTAATTTGCGTTTTATTTGAACGATTTCAACGATCTAAAATGCTTGAAACTGCTTAATCAGCCTTTTAATCAGCGTTTTAACGCGTAAAACAGCATAAAAAAGACGAAATTTTTATTATTCGTTTTTATTAATATTGCGTCTATTTGAACGATTTCAACGATCTAAAATGCTTGAAAATGCTTATTTTAGCAAAACAGCACGTTTTGAGCTTCAATCAGCGTTTTTAAAACGTAAAACAGCATAAAACGACGAATTTTATTATTCGTTTTTATTAATATTGCGTCTATTTGAACGATTTCAACGATCAAAATGCTTGAAAATGCTTATTTTAGCAAAACAGCACGTTTTTTAGCAATCTGCGTTTTTAAAGCTAAAACAGCATAAAAAAGACGAATTTTTAACTTTTTTTTTAATATTTTCTATTTAAACTTTACGATCTTTCTTGAAAATCTTATTTTTGCAAAACAACCCGTTTTTAGCTTTTTAAACTCGTTTTAACGCGTAAAACAGCATAAAAAAGACAAATTTTTTACGTTTTTTTTTTTACCAGAACGTTTCCGATCTAAAAAGCGAAAAAGTTTATTTTAAACAAAACAGCACGTTTGAGCTTTAATCTGCTTTCGCGTAAAAAAATAAAACGCGATTTTTTTTTATTCGTTTTTTTTTAATTTGCGTCTATTTGAACGTTTTAGATTTAAAAAGCTTGAAACCAATCAGCTTTAATCAGCGTTTTAACGCGTAAAACACTTTTAAAAAGACGGTTTTTTTTATTCGTTTTTGTAATTCGTCTATTTGAACGTTTCAACGATCTAAAATCTTGAAAATCTTATTTTAGCAAAACAGCACGTTTGAGCTTTAATCTGCGTTTTAACGCGTAAAACAGCATAAAACGACAAATTTTTATTATTCGTTTTTTTTTTTTAATATTGCGTCTTTTGAACGATTTCAACGATCTAAAATGCTTGAAAATCTTATTTTTGAAAACAGCGTTTTTTAGCTTCAATCGCTTTTTTAAAGCGTAAAACAAAAACGACGAATTTTTTTATTATTCGTTTTATTTAAAATTCTTCTTTTGAACATTTCACGATCAAAATGGAAAAAGCTTTTTTGAAAACAGCCTTTTGACTTTATTCTGCGTTTAACGCGTAAAAACATAAAACGCAAATTTTTATTATTCGTTTTCATTAATATTCGTCTTTTGAACATTTCAACGTCTAAAAAGCTTGAAAATGCTTATTTTAGCAAAACAGCCGTTTGGGCTTTAAACTGCGTTTTTCGCATAAAACAGCTAAAAACGACAATTTTTATTTTCGTTTTTTTTTTAATAGCGTCTATTTGAACGATTTCAACGATCTAAATTGCGAAAATCTTATTTTAGAAAAAAGCGTTTTTTAGCTTTTTAAACTGCTTTTTAAAGCGTAAAACGCATAAAACGACGAAATTTTTTTATTTTTTTTTAAATATTGCGTCTATTTAACGTTTCAACGATCTAAAATTCTTGAAAATGTTTTTTTAGCAAAAAAGCACTTTTTAGCTTTAAACTGCGTTTTAACGCGTAAAACGCAAAAAAAGAATTTTTATTTTTCGTTTTATAATATTCTTCTATTTGAACGATTTCCCCGATCTAAAATGCTTAAAATCTTATTTTGCAAACAGCACGTTTTTAGCTTTAATCTGCGTTTTAACGTAAAACGCAAAAACGACAAATTTTTATTATTCGTTTTTAAAAAATTGGGTTTTTTTCG